>NC_048595.1:132092783-132307783 GCF_003668045.3 Cricetulus griseus
TTTTTATAAGCATGTACTTTGGAACTGTGATCTGCAACTCTGTATTTTGATGGGTTGTGGTTTTCTATTTAGGTGTTTCTTCATCTTTTGCAAAGAGAAGTTTCCTTGATAAGAGAAAAGGACTATAATTATTGGTGGACATAGGACAAATATTTGCAGTGTTGGTAGGGATTATGCTGGATTAATAAAGTGGTTATTTTCAACTTTTTTCCAAAATTCATGACTTTACTATCTGAGTAGTTGTCTCACTTTCCAATACCAGGCATGATTTCTTTCTTGTTGAGCAAAGCTGAAGTCCAGTTATAAAGCTATGGGTTGTTATCAAACTATGTGTCCATTAATATACCCTTAGAGTTATTATACCATGCTGGCCTTTGCTCTGGTTTATAGGCATCATACCTGGTTAGGACTGTTAGTTGCTTCCTCCCTCTGGAATCCTGTAAGGCAACTTATGGTATGGTAAAATCTAATCTTCAGGTTAATTCCAGCTCTGGACCTTTTGGTTTTTCCATCTGAAATTCATGGTGTCTTCATCACTAAGGACTTACCTCTCCCATATAGTAGAAACTATAGACAGTAGTAATTTTACGGTAGTCTCTTAAACAACTCTGACCAACAACTCAAAAGAGGGCTTCTCAGGCCTCATGTTGGGTATTTTTGTTAGATGATCTATGGCTCTTGAAAGGACCATTGCCAACCCAGACTGACATTTTTTTCATTTAAACTATCCAGGCAATTATGCATACTATTATCAGACCATAACTGAAATAAGATAATTTCAGTTAAACTATATATGTATATTCATGTATGTAATGACAGTATGGCTGTGACATCTACCACCACTTTTATTGAAAGAGCTGATTCTGCTGCTTTTCATGACAATGTGGGTGTTCCATTCCTTCCTGGCCTCTCTATGTATGTCCTTCCCAAACCTGTATGCTACTGATAGAGGAGGGCTGGTCTTTGGTTAAGGGTGTATAATAGCTGCACTCCCATGATAGAGCCTATATACAAGTTTCCAATTTATTCCTAGAAAGCTAATTGATGAGCAGTTGTATAAATATAACATTTTTGTTGTCTGATTGAATTGCAAGGGGATTTGAAAAAAGTGTCAGTCTTAGTTAGGGTTTCTATTACTGTGAAGAGACATCATGACCATGGCAACTCTTAAAAAGAAAACATTTCATTGGAGCTGGCTTACAATTCAGAGGTTTAGTCCATTATCATAATGACAGGAAGCACAGTGGCATGCAGACATGGTCCTGGAGAGGTTCCTGAGAGTTCTACAGCTTGATCTGCAGGCAGCAGGAACTGAGAGCCACACTGGGCTTGGCTTGAGTGTCTGAGACTTCAAAATCCACCCACAGTGACATACTTCTTCCAACAATGTCACACCAACTCCAACAAGACTATATAATCTAACAGTGTCACTCCTTATGTTTATATGGAGGCCATTTTTATTCAAACCACCACAGCATCTCAAAAGCTTTTAGAAAAAGTGAGAAAACCTTACCAAACAAATGAGAAGTCTATGTAAGATGACCCTGCAGGTAATAGCACTTGCTGTTGTTGTATCACTGAGTTTGTTTCCTTATAGCTATATCACATCACTTACAAATGTCTTTAAGTCCAGTTCCAGGGTATCTAGTATCTTTTTCTATATGTAGGGACACAAGACTTGAATTTAGTACACAGATGTAAGTGCAGACACTCAATACATGCCAATAAAATAAAAAATATACACATGCATAAATAAGTCTTTAAAAAAACAACTAAGTGAATTCTTAATACTATGTTGTAAGAACCTGAAGTAATCAGATAGGGCTTTATCTGATAAAGTAATAATTAAATATTTTCAATCGGAAAGAAGATCTATTTGATGATGAGTTGTGCATTGGAGAAGGATGGTTTGGCAAATTGTGGGTAGAAATATTATTGATAGAATGGCTATTAGTCTCATCTAGTTTAAATTATATTAAGAAATTAAATGGTAAACAATAAGGAAAATTTCAAAACTATTTCAAATTTTCTATTTGCAGAAAAATTTTTGAAGTCCCTGAACCACTATGCATGCTTTCTAAGAGCAATTCTCTGTTTTCACGTTTTACTTCTCTATTTCCACTGATTGGCTTAGAGCCTGGAGTCATTTTATATTCTATAATATCTGGGTACAACACAGTAAAAAACTCAGTGATGCTTATTGATTTGTTCATAATAAGCTATATTGGGAAGAAAGGTAAAAGGGTAAATTATGCACATCTAAAAAGCATTACACAAACCACCTATCGTCCTGTCCTTCAGTCAGCCAAAAAATCAGTTTTAAAATTGCTATTTGTTAATAATGTAGACAATTTATTTTTAAATGTTATAAAACAGAATACCTCTAAGTATTCTGTTTTATAACATTTTAAACTATTTTATTTTTTAGCCATACTTTTTTCTCCACTTTTTATTTAAATTAGAAACAAAATTGTTTTCCATGTTCCCTCTCCCTCCCCTCCTCCCCTGCCCACCACTAATACCCTACCTATCCAATACCATTTCTGTTCCCCAGGGAGAGTAAGGCCTTCCATAAGGTTCTTCAGAATCTGTCATATCCTTTGGAATAGGGCCGAGGCCCTCCCCCATGTGTCTAGGCTGAGGGAGTATTGCTTTATGTAAAATGGGCTCCCAAAGTCCATTCCTATGCTAGGGATAAGTACTGATCTACTATAAGAGGTCCCATATATTTCTGAGCCCTCCTCACTGACACACACATTCATGGGGTCTGGATCAGTTCCATGCTGGTTTCCCAGTGATCAGTCTGGGGGCCAAGAACTCCCCCTTGTTCCGTTTTTGTGGGTTTCACAGGCCTGGTCTTGACCCTGAGGCTCATCACTCCTCCTTCTCGGCAATTGGATTTCATTTCCGTTTAGTGTTTAGCTGTGGATATCTGCTTCTATTTCCATCAGCTGCTGGATGAATGCTCTAGGATGGCATATAAGTTAGTCTCCAATCTCATTATCAGGGGAGGGCATTTAAGGTAGCCTCTCCTCTGTTGCTTAGATGGTTAATTGGTGTCATCTTTGTAGATCTCTGGACATTTTCCTAGATTATGCATGAAGCATACACAGAAATGACTCTTATGAGTATTGTCATACAAATTCAGAATTGTGGTTTATTTTATGATGTGCAAAATTAATCATTATAATAAAAGGAAAACTGCAAATATAGAAACCTCAAATATGATATTTTTCATAAGTGAAGAGGTTATTACACATTGCAGAGACATATATGGTACATTTGACAAAAGAATGAATGAGAATATATATATATAAACTTTTAGGGACAAATATCCATCAGCTTTTTAGCAGGTCTTTAAATAGACTGGTGTTTTTTAAAGTCATGGTCCCTGACATGAAAAACAACATGAATGGTACATATTTACGTGAGTTCCCAGGTGTGACATATACAATGGACAACATACACCTTGTTACTGCTTCACATTGTTCTTAATTCACAGTCAAGGGGATAGATGGAAATGAAAAGTTCTCACTTCCCTGTGCTGAGCAACATACCCTTTTTTCTGATTCAGGAGTCTGACTCTTCTAGCATCTGTGGCTACATGCTAAAACACTAACCTGTTAATTTTCCAATGGAATCAAATCTTTGGAACCAATATGATTCTTAGAAATATATATATTAACTAAAGAAGTATGAAAATAAGTATACAGAGTTGTAATTTCCTCATGGGTTACTCAACTGCTTATTTCACATATTTCTAAACTGGTACTGAAAGTATTAACAATTATTCTTTTTTATATCTGCACAAAGGAGAATTGTTTTAGTTGAAATTGTTAAAAATTATTAATAAGCTTTAGAGTACAGGTGACATTTTTAAATTCTCATGTAGATTTTCTAATGTGAGTAGTTTCTTGTTAACAGTATAAAAAAAAAAGGTTGTGCCCATGGGCCGTGCTTCTGCCTGGGGCCAGATTGGTGTCTGTTGCCCATATTGCCAACAGAGACCATGATGATGTTTATGCCATGTGCTGCCCCCATGGCCAAGACAGTGTCTGTCTGTAGTGCATGCTGTGTCGAAGAGACATGTTGATGTCCACAGTCTGTACTACTACCTGAGACCATGCTGAGATCCATGGTAGATGGTGTCACCAAAGTGATGTAGATATCTGTGGTTTGTGCTGCCTAAGACTGAAAAAGTCAAGAAAACTTCTTTGTAGTGGGGCCAATGAATCATAGAAATATTCTTGACATGCAGCCATTGAAGAGAATCTTTTTTTTTAAGACAGAGTTTCTCTGTGTAGCATTGGCTGTTGTGGAATTCACTCTGTAGGTTTGGCTGGACTTGAACTCACAGAGATCTGCCTGTCTCTTCCTCCTGAGTGCTGGGCTTAAAGGCATGAGTCACCAAAGAGAACACTTAAAAATTGCCAGAGGGATGCTTAAGTATAGGTGTCATATTTGATGGCTCCTGGAGGAGATGGGGATGGAGAAGGACTCAGTTTTTTTTTAAGGGGTTGGCTGCTGGGAGTTTTAACATGCTCCAGCAAGTAAATGGACAACACAAATTGGACCTGTCATTTTTTGTTCTTCTTTTTTCTTCTTATGGTGGGGCTATCACAAATGTTGGGCATGGAACCTGAAAGACTGGGAAGTGAGTGTTAATAGTGTGCATTATTTGAAACTTCAAAATAATCAATAAATATATTGTGAAAAACAGATTGTTTGTAATTAAGACCTATTTACACACTAACATTCACTGTGATTTTATACTAAAGTATATGTGTATGAAAATCAACTGAAGCAATTTGTCTCAAGGCTCATGATGCTATGAAAGAGACAATGTATCTTTATCGAGTGTTTTGGCATTAGAATCAAGAAAACAATCCATAGAGTTATCAGATAAAATATTCAGAGAACTTTAGAGAAAGAAGAATGACAATGTGATTTGACAGCAAACTAATCATCTATTTATAATAAATAATAACAAACTTTTCAATCTGATTTACATAATATATGTGTTAAGTACCATTGTATAAGCCCAAAGAATTATATGTTAAAATATAATAAAGAAATGCAATTTATTTACTCTTATCTTAGAAACAGAGTTTTAAGTGGGATTAATATTTGTAATAAAATTGCATTCAAATGTAATGAAAATGTGTAACAATAAATCATTTTGCCAGCTGTCAGAGCCTTGCCACCCTGTGGGTACCCAAATAAACACACAGAGATGAATATTAGGTACAATGCTGCTTGCCAATGACTAGGATTTCTTACGTGCTAACTCAGTCTTAAATATCAACCATAAATACTAATCTATATATTTTATAAAGACATTTTATTGAGGATGCTGGTGGAATGCATCCTCTTCCCAGGATCACATGGGAGACTGGAGGAGAAGAAAGGAGGAGGAAGGGAATGATTTCCTGCTTTTCCCTGTTTATATTATGAGTTGGCCTGCTATGTCACTTCATGCCTGGATCACAAGACTTCTCCTCAACTCCTACTCCCACCTATCTTGCTTCCCTATTGGTCAATACTGCTTTATTCATTAACCAATAAGAAAAACATATACACAAGAAGACCTTGCCCATCAAAAATGTGTTTTTCCATTGGAATATTTTGTTTTAGTACAAAACAAATGGTTCACAATATTAATATTGAGATCTTCCCTTGGACGGTTTCTTCATAAAGGATGGCTTTTTCATTTATAAATTTTAATTTAAATTTTCATAGTTGACCATCAAAAATATACATTATGATAAGGGAACATAAGGGACTTAGTAGGGAACAAACAATGGGAATGAATGCTTAGAGTGTGAAAGCAGGCCTTCTCTGTCATTCAAAGGCATGTCTTGTACAGTTTAGAGCAATAACAGAATATATCACAAAAGAATTTTGGATGGTATTATTTGAAATGAATTATACACACAAGATGTGGAGTTCAACTGTATGAAGTCACGCTTTCTACATAGTTCTCAAATATAATATGTCCCCTGGCTTTGTGTAAATTGGAAAATATGCAAGAATACAACACACTTCATTGGAAAGGTTTAGCAATATAAAACTTATGTCATCTATGGTGTGCAAAAGTAACGTGTAGGAAATCTACAGCATTATTACTTTTACTATGTCATTGAATCACTACTTAAAAATTAATTTGTTTAAATATCAGTCCCAGTTTCCTCTCCCTCCCATCCTCCCATACCCCCAAGAACCCCACCATTCCATCCCCCATCCACTCCCCAGGGAGTGTGAGACCTTCATGAGAGAACATTAAAATCTGTCAAATCATTTAGGGCAGGTCCTAGGCCCTCTCTTGTGAATCGAGGCTAAGAGAGTACTCCTCCATGGGAAATGGGCTCCCGAACTAGGGGTACATCCTGGTTCCACTGCCAGAGGCACCATAGACTACCCAGTGCTCCTAAGATATTTAAAATAATGGTTACTATTTACTAACTGCATCATTTATGTCAATTGCATTCATATCATAGAGTAAATAATATTCACATCTTATCAATGCAAACAAAGTCTAGAGTATTCAGTGGCTGCAAAATATCATGTTATAATATATGGTTTATGACCTAATAAAGCCACTGGGATCAGAATGAAAATCTAACCACAGTCATAGAAGCTGGGTAGTGGTGGCACACACCTTTAATCACAGGACTCAAGATACAGTGGCAAATATGAGTTCAAAGCGACCCAGGGCATCATGAGAGTGAATCAGTCTAAAAGAAAAACAAAACTCAAGCCTTTAATCTCAATACTATCAGTATATAGTGTAGAAGCAGGACATTCAGTATTCAGTCTTAGGCATTCAGTCTCCACTGGAAATTAGTCTCCAACTGTATTGAGTATACGATTCCCCTTCCAGTTTGGTAGAGGTAAGTGCTTTCTGGTGGTTGGCTGCTTTGCTTCTATGATCTTCAGCTTGAATACCAATATCTGCCTCTGGGTTTTCATTATTCATGTTAAAATAACCACTGAAAGTGGCTATTGCAACTAGTTCTATTTCCAGGGGATGGGCATAGTCATTATGCTGTTCTGTGTATAAGTTTGTTATGCAGGTCATGTTTCTGACAGTATAGTACCAGTAATTACATTACTGAAGGAAAATTGTCATTTATTTTAATGTGGTGAGTCCACTGATGATAAATGTACCAAGTCAGTTCTGAGTTATGTAACTAGAAGAAGGAGTTGGAAACCCTTTCTTCCCATATGTATTTGTTAGCCTATAAAATGTGAATTTTTATTTCTATAACCTCATAAAGTGGAAGATCTGGGTCAAGAATTAAAAACAAAATTTCTCTCAATGGTAACAGGTTAAACAAGAGAACTTTGTTCAAAAGATGTTCCCGGGTAATATGCATTAAGGATGATGACCATGAGATATGGAGTAATTCTCACTCCAACTCACAAGTACTAGGATTATAAGTTTGTGCCTCCATACCTTGTTTATGCAGTTCTGCAGATAGAACTCAAGGATACTTGCATGTTAGGCAAACCACTCTACCAACTAAAATACATGCCTCGGATGTCTTTTGTTTTCTTTCAATACTGAGAATTGAAACTTGAGTATAGCACATGTTAAGAAAGGTACTCTATCACTGATATATATTCAATGCTCAGCCCTCTAATTTTCCAAGTCTTGGCTTTTTCAGGAAGACCTTAAATTTAGCTTGTAGTCAAGGCAGATTTTGAACTTGTAGGCCTTCGTTTTGCAACTCCAAATACCTTTGAAAATAGGCCTAATCTATCAGTACTGAATATTTAATGTTTTAAAAGTAGCGAATAAATTGTGAATAATCAATAGGAATTAAGAATTTTAAGGCGGCACAGAAAGCATGAATGAAAGATTCCATTGAAATTCTAGGAAATCCAAACTTGTATATATATAAGAAGAAATCTAAAATCAAATATTCCATGGGATACAACACTCCAAAAGAAAGAAAAACAGGAAGAAATACAGGAAAATTGAAGATCTCTAAAATATTTGGATAAAAAATTGTTCCTTCAAGTGAAGAATAAATAGTATGGAAGTTTCATTTGGAGTGAGGTTTTATAAGAAATATAAGGAGATAAAACTGAAATTTAATGGAAATTATGAATAATATTCTGAGAGAAATTTATCAAACTAAAATTTTATAATCAATAAAATTCTCTCTGAAGAAAGGAATTAAGCTAAACATGTTTTGAAATTTTATCAAAGAGCACCATTGAAAAATATTTTAAAGTCTTAAGGTGGCTGAAAATTCCCCAGGATTGAATGTTTGTATGCACAAAGGAATTAAAAGCAATAAATGTGTAAATGCACAGGTAAAATGAAAATTAGCATTTCCATAGAAGAGTTAAATAACATAGGAGGAAAAAATAGAACTAAACTTCCATAGATCAATAGCACTAAAGTCAGAATGGAAATGAAATGAATTGTGTATCACTTCTTGTTTTAACTTGAAAAACATATCACATGTCAAGAATCATATGCAAAGAGGAAGAAGTGAATCATATGCAAACAGGAAGAAATGAAATAACTGAATGCAGGCCACATTTGAGAAAGAGATGGTAACTGAGCAGGAAGCCCCCTTAGATCAGAACAGTTCTTGGACAGAGTTCCCAACTGTGAGTTGTCTTAATCATAATAACTCCAAATATATAACTGAATTACAAATGACTGCTGATAAATTTACTAGGAAACTACCAAATGTACTTTTAGAATATCAATGATCCAAGGAATAAAATTAGAAAATATTTTAATTAATTGTTAGTAAAACCATTTAGCATCAAATCTTAAATCATTAACAATTCATACAAGAAAATGTATAATTAGATGTATTGGAAAATAAAATGTTTCAAATTACACACACAATCATATCACAGTGTATATCAAAGTTCATCTTGTGGAGATCTGTACTTTCCTCTATGATAAAGAATATGGGGATCACACTCAGGTTGTCAGACATTGCAGGGAGAACTTTACCTAAGCCATTTTGTCTGCCAAGGGCAATGCTTTTTTTTTGTTTTGTGTTCTTTGAATGTTGAAGTAGTAAATAGCTGTTTTGCTCTCTAGGAGATCCTTTCAAATTATTAATGCAGTGTAACTTCTTTTGTGAGATAATCTAATTTCATATTTCCTTTTAAAAGCATAATTAGATGTTTTAGTATGCAGTTATTTTTCTCACCTAGAATCAGTGCTTGGTGACTGCATTTATTCTACCTAAATTGTTGGTGTCTTTCAGAGGAACATTTGATTTTAAATATCACCTATATTTTAAACTTCATTTAATGTTCTTCATTATTTTCACACATTCCCCACATATCCCACATAGAGCTCTTATGTTACTATTAATGATGCAAGGGATACTCTGTCATCAGCGTAATCAGAGTTTTCAACAGTTAAATGCCACAGTGCACAAAAGCATTACAGCTAAACTTCAGGTTCACTAATTTTTAATGTAACTATCTGTTTTCAGTAACTTATTTAAAAAAATTAAACAGTTGAAATTTAAAAATAAATGTTTCACTGCATGAAAAATAACAAAAATATCTGATAATGACTGAATTAGGTTTAGAGCTAAACTCAGAATTCATTACATGCTCAATCAGTAGGTAACAGAGTCAACATGGAATAAGCTGACAAGATGTTTTTGTTAGGATCATAATAATATTTTGATATGCTGTAAATTATTTGTAATTATTCAACTCATCCAAGTAATTCACAAATGACTGTCATATGCCAAGATAATAACCTATAGTTTTATACTATAAGAACATCCCCATTTTATATAAAAGTGCAGCCGCCAATACTAGAAGTCTAATTTAGGATTCAACTTATATTACAGAAATTATCTCTGATTTTCTTCACAAGGATGAGATATGAGTTTTAAAAATCATATTTGCAAAAATCAATGTTCAATCTAGAGATACACAAAATTTAAAATTCCTAGTCTAATTTTAATGCAAAAGTATCAGAAACTTCTTTCCCATAGTTGGTTGCCTTATGTATCTGCCTTTAGGCTGATCCTGTTTCCTGAGAATGCATACGAGTCCACCTAAACTGCACATACAACATAGGAGACAAAGATCCTGGAAATACTACCAATACTGAGACATCAATACTGAGGATATCCTAGACTGCTTGGTTACTACTCAGTTTCCCCACTGTTGTGACCAAATTCTGGATCAACAAATCACCAAGAGACCCATTCTGATGCAAAAGCAAAGAGATTTTTTATTGTTTAATGAGCAGCTAACTGTCTTTAACTTGGGCCTTTTGTTCATCATGGCAGGTGGAGTAAGAAGGACCCCAAGAAGCCACCACCTTTACTGTAAAGCATCCCAAAACCTGTCTGCTAATTTCTGATTGGTTCCTTGCCATGTGGGTATCTGACCTCCCAGTGACTGGAGCAGCTCCTACAAAGTCAGAAGTTGGGAAACTAAGCACATGTAGTAACTCAAGGACCTTTGTCTTGCTAGGTCTTTTCTGCAGCCTGTTATGGCTGCTAAAGCAGGGGACTGAGAGAGGGTCTGGTCCCTTCACCCACCGCAGCGACAAAACATCTGACCATAATTTTAGGCAGAGAAGATTGGTTTGGGTTCACAATTTGAGAAGAACAAATATGTCATGGAGAAAACAGAGAAAGAAGTATGGAGCTCTGTCAGCTTTCTCATTTTTATTCAGTCATTGACTCTAACCCAAGGGATGGTGCCACTCACACAGAGTTTTTTCTCCTGGGTGAATCACCTCTGTTTAACCTCTCTGTAAGTACTTTCTGAGATACCTAGAGATATGTCTCCTGGATATTAAGGCTATTGATCTACTCTCAAACATAGTCAAGCTTTACAGAATTAATTCATACTTTATAGCACATTTGGAATATGTTTGATGCAGTCAAATTATTGTTGAAAAATATGTTCCATGATCATATTTGGAAATACCTACATAGATAAACACATTTTTTCTGGGACTTTTATTGATTAGAAATAATGGATGGCTTAGTTTTGAAACATAAGCCATCTTTCATAAAATTGTTTCTTGTATGTGTCAGCAAGATATATTAATAGTGGTTACTTTTCCCAAAATGCGCTATTTATTTTAAATTATATCATAGTTTTATAATGCATGATATAAAATTACCATTATCTTTTGGCACAAATAAAAGTTTCTGTTAGCTATAAATATATTTTGGTTCTTCCAATACATTCTGCTTTTCAATTATTAGTTGACCACCCAAGTGAAAATTCAAAAAACCCCACTACTCCAAAGGAACTCCAGACTTATAAATGTATTCAGCTACACTCATGCCACTAGCTCTTTCCTTACCTTGGCCCTGGGTCTTTCCTAGGACATCTTGTGTGTGTTCATATATATGTATACATGGAAAAATATATGAAGTGTTCCTCTCTTTTTATAAGTCTCTTAAAGTCTTGACCCACACAGTAAGTAATACACCATAAAGAATGTCTTAACTCTCTTTAAGAGAAGTATGATAAAAGATTTGAATGTGATAGAAATATGAGGTCATTATATTTCTATTGGCTTTCATGGAATGATTCCATTTCATTATATCCTGGATTTTTTATTTCTATAAATTCTGATCCTGATCTTTTACCCACCAGCGTTACTTTTTTAAAGTAAATCTCGTAGTCTGATATAAACATAATGCTTCACACAATACAATCCCTCTATAACTATCCTATTTTATTTGAGAGCCCTTAAGAGATTCTTTTTTAAATTTTATTCATTTTATATACCAACTATAATTCTCCATACCCCCTCCTCCTACTCCACTTTCCCTTTCCCCAAATCCACCCATCAATCCACTCTTTAGCAAGGGCAAGGCCTTCCATGTGGAGTAAACAAAGCCTGGCATATTCAGAGACAAGGTCAAACTCCTCCCCTACTGCATGAAGGCTGAGAGCAAGGCTTCACAGCCATAGCTGTTGGAGTCCAGTTGGATAAAGGAAGGAGGGAGTATATAATCAACTGTGATCAAGACAATGAAGGGGAAACCCACAGAGACAGGTGATCCCAACTTGTGGAGCACACAGACTCTAAACTCACAGCTGGGGAGCATGCATGGGACTGAACTAGGCCTGCTGCATGTGGGCAACAGTTGTATACCCTGATCTGTTTGTGGGACCCCTGGCAGTGGGACCATCTCTTAAGGTATTTTCTAATGCATTTATAAATAACACACATGAAAAGATCTTAGGCTAATGTAGTTGTAAGACTCTAGAAAAAGAAAATAACATGTTAGAACAACTACTAGTTCTCAGCATAATGGATAATAGGGAGCATGTCACACTAATTCTTTTGAAGAATGGTTTTAAGGTTGAATAGAAGTAGGTAAAATCATTGAAGAAATATTGAGTAAAATAATGTAAATGTTAAATGTAAAAAAGAGTCAGTCAGCCAATATTTTTCCTTCTCATTGTGTATTAAGTTAGCTATCCTTTGGTCTTTGCATGTCCATATACTATCTAAAATTAGTTTGGTGATAATTACACTATAAATTCTAGGATTTTAAATCATAAAGAAGACTGGACATTGGACAATACTGAACCATCCTATATAATCATTGACTAATTTATATGTACTTAATTACTATTGTAGAAGAATGATTCCACTGATGCAAAAATATACATATAGCTCAATGTAGGTAGACAGATATTCCAGAAATAGAGTCAAATAAATGCAGGCTAGTGATCATTGAAAAAGGAGTAAAAACAAAATAACGGAGAAGAGTCTTCAGCAAGTGCTTCCAGAGCAACTGAACATGTATGTACAGAACAAGAAAACAGAAAAGAAAGATAGAAACAAACCCAATGACATTTACACAAATTAAATAAAAAAGGATAAGAGGGTAAAATCTAAAGCTTTATAAGAGGAAAAATTTAAGTGAAATAGATTGGGTTAATCATTTTGAAATAGATGACAAATTTGTAGCTTATAAGAGAAAAAGGTAATAAGTTGAACTTCCTTAAATTAGAAAGCTTCATGAAAGACATCATCAGAAAACTGAAAAGATCATCACAGATTAGAATATATGTTTGAAAACAAAATATTTGATTGAAAACTAACATTGAAAACACAAAAATAGAATGTTAAAAACTTACCAATAGGCAAATAATGATTAGAATGGACACTTCACCAAAGAAGATGCACAAAAGCAATAAGACTCCTAGAAAGATATACTGCAGATGATTGAGAAGTACAAAAAATAAAACAATCAAAAGTTAGCATCACTGATATGTACTTGTATGGCCAAAACCCAGAGCACTGATTACAGTAATGCTGATGAGTATGGGTATCAAACTCTCATTCATCACCAGTGCTATATATATTTCGTACACTAGCATACATCCTGAATCTACTGTGCTCCTTGATGTATACCCAAAGTACCTAAAACTCATGTCCATATCAAACTCCTATCATGATGTCTATATAGCAGTTTTAAGTATACTTTCCAAAGCTTAAGTGGTTGTTTGGTTCCAGCAGAAGATCACAGCTATCCATATAAACTTGACTAAAAACAGGTTTCTTCTACTTGGGAAAGGTCATCCTCTTTGGCCAAGTGTGCATCTTCCAGAGGGAGACAGAGTTGATGGAGGTGAAGGAGGATTCCTGCCTAGCCAACCAGATCAACTTAATAAACTCTGGTAATCAATGGTATAACAGATGTGGCAGCCAGATCAGAAAATATCAAGATAGATTTCTTTTAAAATTGTAGGCCCTTGTAAGCCAAATATTTTCCACTGGAAAGCCACACATTCAGGAATATAAAGCCAACACAATTGAAAAGGGTGTTGGGGGCACAAAGTTGGGTAGTACCGAAGGAGGGAGGAATGTTGGATCTGAAAGAAGTTGGACAAAGAGGTGAATATTTAAATGCATTGTATAAAATTTCCAAAGAACTGATAAAATATTTTAATAAGTTCTTAAGTATCTATGGTAGATTGAATGCAATGGGACCCCATACTCTCATAGGGAGTGACACTATTAGGAGGTTTGGCTTTGTTAGAGTAGGTATGTCCCTGTTGGAGGAAATGTGTCACTGTTGGGGCAGGATTTGAGGCTTCCTATGCTCAGAATAAGTCCCAGTGTCTCAGTCAAACTCAGGTTGTCTACAAGATGTAGGACTATCAGCTACTCCAGCACCACATCTGCCTGTGTTCTTCTGTGCTCCCTATCATGAAGAAAATGGAACTGTAAGTGAGCCACCACAATTAAATATTTTCTTTATGGAGATTTTGGGGTCATTGTGTCTGTTAAGAACAATAAAAACCCTAAGAAAGAAGTTGGTACCAGGAGTAGGGTATTGTTGTGATAGGCCAGATCCTGGTTTTGTTTGGAGATGTTTGCACTTATTTACTTTCAGCTGTGAAAGCACTGGAATGCTTTAATTTCTTAATGGATCATATTAGTAAGAGCATGGAAGACGGAGGTGCTGAGAGTTATTTAAACTGTCAGGGGCTTATTCAAGTGTTTTCACAGGAGAATTTTTATATGTTGCCAAGGGATAAATCTTGTAATACTTTGGTGAAGAAAATGATTGCATTTTGTCCTTGTTTGAAGCATGTCTGAGGCTAAAGTAAAGAGTTTTGAATTAAATGCATTGGCAGAGGATATATCAAAACAGCCTAGTATAGACTCTGTCATGTGGTTACTAGTGTTCAAGATTATAAAAATTCATAATGAAAAGGAGAAAGCTGAGCAGAATAAATTACAAAATGTAAATTTTCAGTAGAAAAGGAAGCATCTGGAAGAAGAATGGATCTAAATTTTATGTTCAAGAAGATAAACAGATTAAAAGATAGAATATATGGAGTGGTGACCTCAGGGATCCCATCCAGCTAAGATTCCAACTTATGAAAAGGAAATAAGGAAAAGATTACAGGCAGATGTGATAGGGATACCTTTTATCCTAGCACTGGGAAGGTAGAGGCTGGCAGATCTCTGAGTTTAGGCCAGCCATGTCTACAGAGCAAGTTTCAGGACAGCCAAGCTTAGACAATCAAATACATAAAGCTGGTGAAGGTGAAATCGAAAAGGGGGCCATGTTCTAACTCCAGCCATCTTCAGAAACTGGCAGGTTTGGCTTTATGGTTCTGGATTTAAAGTTAAAGATAGAATAAAGGAGTTATGGAATAAAGCAGCTGTCAGGCATGTGTCATGGGTGTCCCTGACACACGCCTAATAGAGAGGCCATTCAGTGAAACTGGGAATAGAGCCAGCCCAAAAGAAGGAAGTATGCTGCAATCAAGAAAGCTGAATGGAATTAGAGGTCTGAAGATCATTTTGACATCAGACATGGAGATGCAGATTTCAGAGTTTGCCCTGCTGGTTTTCAATCTTGTTTTGACCCAATATTTCCTCACTATGTTACCATCCTTGTGTTTTGGAATGCTAATATATATCCTTTGCCATTATATGTTGTATGTGATTTAGTTTGTGATTTTGAGTTTTTTAGGTGATTACGGCAAAGAGATTGCATGAATCTCAGAAGAAACTTTGAACTTTGGAGTTTAAAATATAGTTGAAACTGCAACAGAATATGGGGATTTTGAATAGGACATAATGTGTTCTGCATTATGATATTGTTTCAAGCTTCAGGAGGCTAGGGAGTAGAAAGTGGCTGTTTGAATGTAATTGGCTCCCATAATCTCATAGGCTTTTCCATTATTACACCAGTCTCACTTGCAGGCAATGCACCATTGTAAATCAAAGGGTTTATTGATGGGTTGGTGTTTACCTTTCTCCTTTGGTGGAGTTCAGAGTATTTTCCAGTACCACAAACAATAGTCTATAGTGGTGAATTCTCTAGGTAGACACTACCTCAATTTCTTCCTCTTCCTTCCAGATGACTCTGTCTAAGGGATGGCCTTTGTATCTAAGCACCAAAAACACTATTCTGAAGAAGTATGATGGATGTTTCAAAGACATCTTTCAGGAGATCTATGACAAGCAATAAATACAAATCTCAGTTTGAAGCTCAGAAGATCTGATATGAGCATAGGCTCATTGATGACATGGTGGTCCAAGCTATGAAATCAAAGGAAGGCTTTATATGGGCCTGTAAGTTCAGTGCTTATTCCTAGCATAGGTGTGGACTTTGGGAGCCCATTCCATATAGAGGAATACTCCCTGAGCCAAGACACACAGGGGTGGGCCTAGGCCCTATCCCAAAGGATACAATAGACACCGATGACAACCAATGGAAGGCCTCAACATCCAGGGGGAGCAGGAAGGATATGTGATAGATAGGTTTTAGTTGGGGGGGTAGGGGAGGGTGGGTGGAGACGGGAACTGGGATTGTCATGTAAAACAGTCCTGTTTCTAATTCAGATAAAAAAGTTGGATAAAACTATGATGGTGATGTGCAGTCAAACTCAGTAGCCCAATGTAATGGTTCCCTTGGCATGATGACCAGTGTGCTGATTTGTCCAGATGGTAAGACAGTAGAAGCAGAGGCTGCCCATGGCACTGTAACACGTCACTACCGCATGTACCAGAAAGAACAGGAGACATCCACCAAGCCCATCCCTTCCATTTTTCCCTGGCCCCAAGGGTTGGCCCACAGAGCAAAGCTTGATAACAATACTGAGCTCAGCTTCTTTGCAAAGGCTCTTGAAGAATTCTGCATTGAGACCATTGAGACTGGCTTTATGACTAAGGACTTGGCTGCTTGCAGTAAGGGCTTACCCAATGTTCAACATTCTGACTACTTGAATATGATTGAATTAATGGACAAACTTGGAGAAAACTTGAAGGCAAAACTTTGAGGTCAAACCTGGGCTTAGGGGGACAAGTCTTCATGGTAACTAAGTCCACAGGTTTAGATTTTTTTAATAGCACCCAAGGATAAAAACAAAAATCATTTTGTAATTTGTTCAAAAGACAAAGTTGAACTTTACTATACATTTACAGGCTTTTTCTTTTTCATAGTTATTACCACCTTAATGAATATGGTGGGGACTTTTTTTAAAATTGTATTTTATTTTGTAGTAACAGGAATTATGTTAGTACCCACTCACATTAACTGTCGCTTTTTCCTTGCTCTAATGTAAATAACAAAAATCAGAAGTCCTATAAAAGGTGAACAATAGCTACAGTATGGTTCCCTATAAGGGTGAAAAGGAAAGCCACTCACTTCCCCTGTTGTCTGTGAGTGTGAGCACTGGGGGATTTTGTGTGCAAATGTTGCACTGTGTGTGGAAGAGCTGTACAGTGAGCTCACACAAGACTTAAACAAATAGAATGTTTGTAGCTGAAATGCATGGCAGCCATGTTTGTGAAGAGCATCTATGTGTCCAATATACCAAGTATGTTTTAAGGCCACTGGAGAATTCCAGCTGTAGACTAAATGCAGGTTGGAGGTTTGCTCTTTTTTATTTCATTTCTTCCTGTGGCCTAGCCTAAGTATTACCTACCCCAGGTAGCACATTTCATCCATGTGGAATAAGGGAAGTTGTATGTTTTTTGGATTTCTGCTGGCATGTTTCATTTCTTTATATAGATGTGATTTTTTTCAGAAGTTGATATTGAACACCATTCCAGTCCTTCTAAACTGTTAATTCTCATTAAAATTAAGTACTAATGAAAAAGAAATGAGCTGTGTGGGTGTTGTCTTCAACAATGTGGCATTCCTCTTAGTTTGGGGAAACAATCAATAGTCTAGATTGTTTGGAAATCCCCTTTGTCCAAGAACTTGATTAGATTTAACCCCATTTCTGGTATTTGAAGCTTCATTTGGTGAGGAGAGATGTCCAGTTGGGTTCCGTGTCACTTTTAAGATTGCCTAAAGGTGTCTTCTTTAAAAAAAGTACTAAAATTATCAGAAAAATAACAACATGTATTTTCTGAATAGTTAAATCATACAGAAATATGTAATGAATAGAGTATATAAATACAATGTTTTTGTGTAAAACAGTATTAATGCTTATGTTAATATGAGCAACAATCCTGATGACCTGATACATTTGTAATTGGTAGAAACTCCTTTTCCCCATTAGCCTTAGTGTTGGTAGAAATTCAAGTTTTCTAAGATAAAGTTTTAGAGTAAAATTAGAATTATATATCTAGAATTAAGTTTAATCTGGCTTGAGTCAAACATATTTTATTAAAGTTCATTACAACCTCAGTCTTGGCCCACCCTCTGTCCTCTGCCCTCTGCCCTCTGGCCTCTGCCCTCTGCCCTCTGGCCTCTGCCCACTGCTGTCTGCCCTATGCCCTCTCCTTGAGGTGAGTGTAGGCTCTGCTCATGGCCCAACTCCCACCATCCCCCCAACTTTGGGTGTTCCTGGGTTTGCTCCAGTCATAGAGTGGATCCACCTCAGCTAGGAGGGACTACAGAGAGACTGGCCACACCTCACTCTTGGGCCCCATGTGCCCTCCAACCTCCACCCTCCACTTGATTCTAGGCCCCCCTATGCCCTCTACTTGAGTGAGAAGAATATCAGGAGAGAGTAGACCATCCAGAGTTGCAGACACTGAAGTACTGGCCTTCCTACACCACACGGAGACTAGAGGAGAGGGAGAGACCCCACTTGTCACCACTCAAAGACGTGATGGGAAGACAACTATATAAGAACACACTCAAAACAGAAAGACCAATATGATACCACCAGAATCTAGGGACTCAATGACAGTAAGACCTGAAAAGCCTAACACAGATGAAGCAGAAGAGAAGGACTTTAAAAACTATTTTATGAAAATGATAGAGACCCTTGAAACAGAAATGAGAAAATCCCTTAAGGAAATAGAAAACATATATGAAATGGAGTAAAAGACAAACCAAATAATTAAAGAAAGAGACAAGTCTCTTAAAGAATCTAAAGAAAGCCAAGAAAAAAACAAACAAACAAGTGAAGGAAAAAATTCAAACAGTTCAAGACTTGAAAGGTGAAATACAAACAATAAAGAAAACACAGAATGATGGGATACTAGAAATAGAAAAGCTGGGTAAACTATCAGGAAGTAAAGATATAAGTATAACCTTTAGAATGCAAGAGTTGGAAGAGAGAATCTCAGGTGTTGAAGCAGCACTAGAGGAAATACAGACATCGACCAAAGAAAATCTCAAGTCCAACAAATCCCTAACACAAAATATCCAGGAAATATCGTGAAAAGGCCAAACAATGAAATTAAAAAGTGGGGTGCAGAACTAAATAGAGAATTCTCAACAGAGGAATCTGAAATGGCTGAAAGACACTTAAGAAAGTGCTCAAAATCATTGGCCATCAGAGATATGCAACTCAAAAAAACTCTGAGATACCACCTCATACCATTCAAAATGGCTAAAATCAAAAATACCAATGACAATCTATGCTGGAGAGGATGTGGAGAAAAAGGAACACTCCTCCATTGCTGGTGGGAGTGTGAACTCGTAAGACCACTCTGGAAATCAGTATGGTGGTTGCTTAGAAAAATGGGAATCAGTCTACCTCAAGATCCAGCCATTCCTCTCTTGGGTATATACCCAAATAGTGCATCTTCATACAACAAGGATATATGTTCAACCATGTTCATAACAGCATTGTTTGTAATAGCCAGAAACTGGAAGCAACCTAGATGCCCCTCAACTGAAGAATGGATTGAGAAAATGTGGTACATTTACACAATGGAGTACTACTCAGCAGAAAAAAGCAATGGAATCTTGAAATTCGCAGGCAAATGGATGGAACTAGAAGAAACCATTCTGAGTGAGATAATCCAATCACAAAAAGACAAACATGGTATGTACTCAGTCATATATGAATTTTAGACATAGAGCAAAGGATTACCAGTCTATACTCCTCTTCACCAAAGAAACTAGGAATCATGAAGGACTCTAAGGGATTAATGGTCCCCAAGAATGGAAGAGGCATGAACTCCTGAACTAATTGGGAGCATGAGAGTAGGGGGGAGGGAGCTGCTACGATAAGAGCAAGAGAAGATTTGTAGAGAAGAGGAAATGGAGGGGCTCTCAAAGTCCCTTCTTACAGCAGGGAAAAATACTAATCCACCACCAGAGGCTCCCTGGAGTGCAGAGGCCTCCTTATTGACATCCATGTTCAGGAGTCTGGATCAGTCTTGTACTGGCCTCACCGACAGCATCTGTTCAGGCCAATTGTTCCAGTGGGGGAACAATTTTTTGAGTTGGGGGAAGAATAGAGGAGAGAGAGCAGGATGAGAGATACCATATCAGAGGGAGCCACTATAGGTCCAAGAAGAGATCTGGATCCAGGGATATCTCCAGAGACCTAGAAGGATGACAAGATCTGACAATCCAGGCAATGGTAGAGATGATAACCTAAAAGTCCTTCCCCTAAAATGAGATTGATGACTTCTCTTTATGCCATCCTAGAGCCCTCATCCAGTGGCTGATGGAAGTAGAGACAGACATTCACAGATATACACTGACCTGAAATCGGGAATTTAGTTCAAGAGAGGGAGGAATGAAGAGTGAAGGGTTCTGTACCAGACTGGAGAAACCCACTGGAACAATTGGCCTGAACAGATGCTGTCGGTGAGGCCAGTACAAGACTGATCCAGACTCCTGAAAATGGATGTCAATAAGGAGGCCTCTGCACTCCAGGGAGCCTCTGGTGGTGGATTAGTATTTTTCCCTGCTGTAAGAAGGGACTTTGAGAGCCCATCCCATGAGTGGGATGAACGGTTACACTCTGGCCCTGGACACATGGGGAAGGACCCAGGACCAGTAAAGGAAGATTTGGCGGACTTTGCAGAGCCCCAGTTGAGGGCTCTACCCTGCCTGGGGAGTGGTGGGTGGATGGGGTAGGGGGTGGGCTGGGTGTTGGGGAGGAGGGATGGGAGTGAGGGGAGGGAGAGGCAGAATGGACTTACATGTGAAACAAGCTTGTTCCCTAATTAGAGCTAATTAACAAAAAAGAAAAAGGAAAAAAAGTAGAAAAATATTTCACCTTAAAAAAAAAGTAACATATAAAGGCAGACCTATTAGAATTTCACCTGACTTCTCAATGGAAACTTTGAAAGCCAGAAGGTTGTGGATAGATGTTCTACAAATGCTAATGGAAAATAGATGCCATCCCAAACTACTATAAACAGCAAAGCTTTCAGTCACTATAAATGGAGAAAAAAGATATTCCATGATAAAATCAGATTTATATAATATATATCCACTAATCCAGACCTACAGAAAGTATTGGAAGAAAAACTCCAACCAAACAAAGATAACTACACTCACAAAAACATAGGCAACAGGCAATCCCACTTTACCAAACATCCAAAGAAAAGAAACAGGGGTGGGGGGAATCCACACATAATAACACCACCAACCACAAATCCAAAAAAACCAAAAAAACAAAAACAAGAATCAACAATCAATGGCCATTAGTATCCCTCAATGTCAATCGTCTTTGATGGCCTTCCCTTTTAATGAGATTGATGACTATCTTGATTAACATTCCTAGAGCCTTCATCCAATAACTGATAGAAGCAGAAACAGGCACCCATAGCTAAGCACTGAGCCACACTCCTGGATCCCAGTCGCTGAGAAGGAGGGTGGATGAGCAAATGAGCCAAGACTGTGTTGGAGAAACCCACAAAACAGTTGGCCTGACCTAGTGAGACCCTAGTTGTAAGGCTGGGGAACCAGCATTGGACCAAACTCTAAATGAGTGCTCTAAATGAGTGCTCTAAATGAGGGTACCTGTTTGGAGGCCAGTTCAGTCTATGGGACCTCTAACAGTGGAGCCAGTGCTTATCCTTAGAGCACAGATGGACTTTGGAGGCCCATACCCTATGGAGGGGTACTATTGCCACCCAGACACAAGAAAGTGGAACTAGGTCCTCCCCCAAATGATGTGATGGACTTTGATGGGATCCCATGAAGGGCTATCCTTGGATAGGAAAACCGGGTGGCAAGGGAAAGTGGGGATTGATATGTAAATAAGAGTGCTTCTAAAACAAACAAAAAATAAATCACATTACATATACAGAAAATTTTTAAAAATTTATATAATATTCTTTTCATGATTTTTAACCTACTGAAGTTTTATTTAATTATAAAATTGCCTGGTCCACATAGATCATATAAGCCATTGGGTACTTTATATAATTTGACAAAAATTAAGTAATAGATTTTCTATTCAAGTACTGAATATTATACATAAAATTATTTCAAGAACTTTTCAATTTTCTATTTTCTTTTGTGTGCTTTATGATCAGAATATCTTATAAAATCTTATGAAATTTTATTAAAATTTATGCTTAATTCATTCCTATTTTTGAAAATTCTTCATGAATGTTATTGTTTGATACATATTGATTTCAAAATATTGAAACACAAAACTGAAAAATGTTTCCTCACAATCTACTCTTCTAGTGATAAAGATGAAATGAGCCCAAAAGGCCTCTTAGAGCACAAGTGTAAACAATTCTGAAAATAGTTTATTTTTAACAGTGAAAGCTAAAATTCAATAAAAATTAGCATCAATGTGACAGTAGCAGAGACACACAGCACCTATGAATAGAAGCAGGTTATTTAAACTTAATTTACATGATTAAATGTGAGTGATGTGCCTTAAGATTTTTGGCAGACTAAATGGTTTATGTGTTTGTCCTAATGCTGAGCAGACATAGTCAATGATTGAATTTTATTCATGTCAGATATGAGTGTTTGCCATAACTTTGAAACTTGTACAAGGACTACACTACCATCAAATCTATATGATACCAACAAATAGTGGAGTATTTAGCCCTAATTTTAAAATTATTTTACAGGAATGAAAATCTCTAGGCCCATCTTCACATGCCTCTATGTGAAATTCACTGATAATCTAATACAATCAACAGTTTGTATTTCTATCAGAAAAGCATTTGCACGTTTTATATGTTTTTAGATACAAGATCTCATGGCAACAGAACACTAGCTACAGCTATAATGCCACCAAGTTACAAGATCCGACAAACCAAGTAGAAGCCATTCGAGATCAAATTACAATATATTGGGGTACTCTTTCTTGCATTCATGGGACTGAGAGGGTAAAGTGGGATGATCTCATGTTTGAGACCAGTCTGTCAAACATAATGCATCAATGAGCCCACCAAACACACACACACACACACAATGATGAGCATGTGGATTTGACAGTAAAATGTAGAGATGTATGTTACATATTAATAGTGAGCATGATCACAGTCAAGATCACAAACACAATACAGAAGAGTTTATGTGTTATATACTACCATTGTACCAGTATAATTCCCTCAGTTCATACTTTCAGAGTGATAAGGAAATGTCCTTCTGATTGACAACAGGAATTAAATATTCAGATAATGCATCAAAAGATTCAAATTGATGTATCTATGGAGGCCAACAGCAAATGCCTCTCTACTGTGGTCCAAAGATGGTTATTATGGAAAAATCTCATTGGGCAGAGATATAGGAAATATATCACAATCTTAAGCACAATTAAATATATGTCATGAAATAAAATTGGCTTAAAATATGAAGGCATCATTTTACATACAATGATTAGTAGATTAATTGATTGCTATCAGATAAAATAGAATACTACAGTCAAAAGTTTCAGAGTATGGATTATTTGGTGTTTTGGAGATTAGCTTCTTGAGTTCTTTGGGAGGATAAGAGAGACATACATGGTCCCCTGGAGAAGTGGAAAGGAGCAAGATCTCCTGAGCAAATTGAGAGCATGGGGGAGGGGAGAGGGAGCTAGGAGAATGAGAATGGGTGAAAAGGAGAGGTGAGGAGGATAAGAGGGATCAGGAAGCTTGAGTTGGGTGAAGAATAGAGGAGAGCAAGATAGATATACCATAATAGAGGGAGACATAGGTTTAAAGAGAAATCAGGCACTGGGGAAATGTCTGGAGATCTACAAAGATAACATAAACTAACAATTTAAGCAACAGAGGGGAGGCTACCTTAAATGCCCTCCCCTGATAATGAGATTGATGACTAACTTATATGCCATCCTATAGCCTTCATCCAGCAGCTGGTGGAAGTAGAAGCAGACACCCACAACAAAATACTGAACTGAACTGGAATCCAGTTGCAGAGAAGGAGAAGTGATGAGCAATGGGGTCTGGACCAGGATGTTGAAACCCACAGAAACAGATGACCTGAACAAGGGAGAGCTCTTGGTCCCCAGACTGATATCTGTGAAACCACCATGGGATTGATCCAGACCCCATGAACATGGATAAGAGTTAGTAGACCTTGGAAATTTATGGGTCCCCTTATAGTAGATCAGTACTTATCCCTAGAATAGGAATGGACTTTGGGGCCCCATCCTACACAGAGGGATACTCCCTGAGCATAGACACATGGGGATGACCGTAGGCCCTATCCCAAAGTTATGACAGACTCTGAAGACGCACTATGGAAGACCTCCCCATCCCTGGTGAGCAGAAATGGTATAGAATAGGTAGGGTGTTATTTGGGGAGTGCAGGGGATGAGGTGAGGGAGAGGTAACTAGGATTGACAGTAAAACAATGTTGTTTTAATTGGAATAAATTTTTTTTTAAATTTCAGAGTATGGATATCAAAAATACACATGAATCTGGCCATATAGTATGAGTGTTAAGTTTCATCTAAACAAACACCAAGGAGAATATTCTGTGGAGATGCATTACCAACTAAACAAAATAATATGTTAATTTATATGAATAAGCACAAGGATATCAAATGATTCTATTAATGGAGTAGATGTCTGGAATTCTTTTTTATTTTATTTTATTATTTTAAATTAGGAACAAGCTTGTTTCACATGTCAATCCCTTCTCCCTCTCTCTCCCCTCACCCTCACACCTCCTATTGCACACAACATACCCTCCACCTCATAAAACCCTCCACTCCCCAGACAGGGTAGGACCCTCAACAGGGGCTCTGCAAAGTACACCACATCATCCCTGACTGGGCCTAGGCCCTTCCCCATGTGTCCAGGGCAAGAGTGCATCCCTTCACACAGGATGGGCTCTCAAATTCCCTTCTTACACCAGGGAAAAATACTAATCCACTACAGGGGCCTCCTAGAGTGCAGAGGCCTCCTCATTGACATCCATGTTCAGGGGTCTGGATCATTCCTGTACTGGCCTCCCAGAAAAGTCCCCCTTGTTCAGGCCAGCTACTTCTGTGGGTTTCTCCAACCTCTTATGAACCCCGTCGATCTTCATTCCTGCCTCTCTGCAACTAAGTTCCAGAGTGCAGTTCAGTGTGTATCTGTGGATGTCTGCCTCTGGTTCCATCAGCCACTGGATGAGGGCTCTAGGATGGCATAAAAAGTGGTCATCAATCTCAATTTAGGGGAAGGGCATTTAGGTTGTCCTCTCCACCATTGGCTGAATTGTCAGTTCATGTCATCCTTGTAGATCTCTGGAAGTCTCCCTAGTGCCAGATATCTCCTCGGACCTATAATGGCTCCCTCTAATATGGTATTTCTCATCCTGCTCTCCTCTATTCTTCCACCAACTCAATATTTCTGCTCGTCCATTTCCTCTTCTCTTCTCCTCTTCTCCTCCTCTAATTCTGGCAGCTCCCTCTCCCATACCATCATACTCCCAATTAGCTCAGGAGTTCCTGGACCTTCCCATTCCTGGGGTCCTAATTTCTTTGGTGAAGAGGATTGTAGGCTGGTAATCCTTTGCTCTATGTCTAAAATTCATATATGACTGAGTACATACCATGTTTATCTTTTTGTGATTGGGTTACCTCACTCAGGATGGTTTCTTCTAGTTCCATCCATTTGCCTGCGAATTTCAAGATTCCATTGCTTTTTTCTGCTGAGTAGTATTCCATTGTGTAAATGTACCACATTTTTTCAATCCATTCTTCAGTTGAGGGGCATCTAGGTTGCTTCCAGTTTCTGGCTATTACAATCAATGCTGTTATGAATATGGTTGAGCATATATCCTTGTTGTATGAACATGCATTATTTGGGTATATACCCAAGAGAGGAATGGCTGGATCTTGAGGTAGACTGATTCCCATTTTTCTGAGCAACCACCATACTGATTTCCAGAGTGGTCTTACAAGTTCACACTCCCACCATAAATGGAGGAGTGTTCCTTTTCCTTCACATCCTCTCCAGTGTAGATTGTCTTTGGTATTTTTGCTTTTAGACATTCTGACAGGTGTGAGTTGGTATCTCAGAGTTTTTTTGAGTTGCATTTCTCAGATGGCCAAGGATTTTGACCACTTTCTTCAGTTTCTTTCAGCCATTTCAGATTCCTCTGTTGAGAATTCTCTATTTAGTTCTGCACCCCACTTTTTTTAATTACATTGTTTGGTGTTTTGGTGGCTAGCTTCTTGAGTTCATTTTATATTTTGGAAATCAACCCTCTGTCAGATATGGGGTTGGTGAAGATCTTTTCCCATTCTGTGGGCTGTCGTTTTGTATTACTGACTGTGTCTTTTGCCTTACAGAAGCTTCTCAGTTTCAGGGGTTCCCATTTATTAATTGATGATCTCAATGTCTGTGCTACTGGTGTAAGGTTCAGGAAGTGGTTTCCTGTGTCTATTCGTTCAAGGGTATCTCCCACTTTCTCTTCTAGAAGATTCAGTGTGGCTGGATTTATGTTGAGATCTTTGATTCATTTGCACTTAAGTTTTGTGCATGGTGACAGATATGGATCTTTCTGAAATCTTCTGCATGTCCAAATCCAGTTGTGCCAGCACCATTTGCTGAAGATGCTATATTTGTTCCATTGTATAGATTTAGTGTCTTTGTCAAAATTAAGGTGTTCATAGGTGTGTGGGTTAATATCAGGGTTTTCACTTCGATTCCATTCCATTCATCTTTCTATTTTTGTGCCAATACCAAGCTGTTTACAGAACTATGTGTCTATAATAGAACTTGAAGTCAGGGGTGTTGATGTCACCAGAAGACCCTTTATTGTCCAGAGTTGTTTTGGCTATCCTGGGTCTTTTGTTTTCCATATAAAGTTGAGTATTGTTCTTTCATGGTCTCTAAAGAACTGTGTTGCGATTTTGATAGGGATTGCACTGACTCTGTAGATTACTTTTGGCAAGAATGCCATTTTTACTATATTGATTCTGTCTATCCAAGAGCATGGGACAGCTTTCCATTTTATGGTTTCTTCTTTAATTTCTTCCTTTAAAGACTCAAAGTTCTTACTGTACAGGTCTTTCACTTTTTTGGTTAGCATTACCCCAAGATATTTTATATTGCTTGTGGATATTGTGAAGGGTGAGGATTCTCTGATTTCTTTCTCATTGCATTTATCATCTGTATAAAGTAGGGATACTGATTTTTTTGAGTTAATTCTGTATACTGCTACTTTGCTGAAGGTGTTTATCAGCTGTAGGAGTACCCTGGTAGAATTTTTCACGTCACTTATGTAGACTATCATATCATCTGCAAACAATGAAAGTTTGACTTCTTCCTTTCCAATTTGTATCCCTTTGATCTCCTTTTGTTGTCTTATTGCTCTAGCTAGAACTTCAAGTACAATTTTAAAGAGATATGGAGAGAGTGAAGAGACTTATCTTATTCCTGATTTTAAAGCAATCTCTTTGTGATTCTCTCCATTTAGTTTGATGTTGGCTATTGGTTTGGTGTATATTGCTTTTATCATGTTTAGATATGTTCCTGTTGTTCCTGTTCTCTCCAAGATCTTTGTCATAAAGGATTGTTAGATTTTTGTCAAATGCTTTTTCAGAATCTTGTGAGTTTGATCATGTGGTTTTTTTTTTCTTTTTCAGTTTGTTTATATGGTAGATTACATTGATAGATTTTTGTATGTTGAACCATCCTTGCATCCCCGGGAAGAAGCCTACTTGATCATAGTGGATGATTTTTCTGATGTGTTCTTGGATTCGATTCGCCAATATATTTAGTTGAGTATTTTTGCATCTATGTTCATGAGGGGTATTGGTCTGTAGTTCTCTTTTTTTAGTTCTATCTTCATGCGTCTTGGGTATCAAAGTGATTGTAGCTTCGTAAAAAGGGTTCCTTCTTCTTCTATTGTGTGGAACAACTTGTGCCGTACTGGTGGTAGCTCTTGCTTGAATTTCTGGTAGAATTCTGAGTGAAGCCATCTGGCCCTCGGCTTTTTTTTTTTTTTTTTTTTTTGATTGGAAGGCTTTTGATGACTGCTTCTATTTCATTCGGGGTTACAGGTGGATGTAAACTGCTTCTCTGTTTTTTGGTTTAATTTTGGTAAGTGATATCTTTCCAGGAAACTGTCTATTTCCTTTAGATTTTCAAATTTTATGGAGTACAGGTTTTCAAAGTATGACCTGATGATTCTCTGTATTTCCTCAGTGTTGGTTGTTATACCTCCTTTTTGTTTCTGATTTTGTTAATTAGCATGCTTTCTCTCTCTGCATTTTGGTTGGTTTGGATAGAGGTTTGTCTACCAATTCTCTATTGTCACTTCTCTCTAGTTTCTTCATGTGGGCACTTAGTCCTATGAACTTTCCTCTTAGCACTGCTTTCAGAGTGTCCCATAAGTTTGGGCATGTTTTGTCTACATTCTCATTCAATTCTAGGAAGTCTTTAATTTCTTTTTTATTTCTTCCTCAACCCAGAAATGTTGCAATTGGGTGTTATTCAATTTCCACGACTTGGTAAGTTTTCTGCAATTAATATTGCTGTTGAATTCTAACATTAAAGCATGGTGATCTGATAAGATACAGAAGGTTATTTCAACTCTTTTGTATCTGTGGAAGTTTGCCTTTTTTGCCAACTATGTTGTCATGTTTAGAGAAGGTTCCATGTGGTGCTGAGAAGAAGGTATATTCATTTCTGTTTGGATGGAATGTTCTATAGGTGTCTGTTAAACCAATTGGGTCATAACTTCTGTTAGATCCCTTGTTTCTTTGTTAAGTTTATGTCTGGTGTTCCTGTCTAGTAGTAAAAGGGGGGTGTTGAAGTCTCCTACTATAAGTGCGTGTGGTTTTATGTGTGGTTTGAGGTTCAGTAATATTTCTTTCACAAATGTGGGTGCCTTTGTATTGGGGACATAGATGTTCAGGATTGAGACTTCATCTTGATGGACTTTTCTATGATGAGTATGAAATGCCTTTCTTCATCTCTTTTGGCTGATTTTAGTTTGAAGTCTAATTTGATAGATGTTAAGATTGCCATACCAGCTTGTTTCTTCGGCCCATTTTATTGGAAAATCTTTTTCCAGCCATTTACTCTGAAGTAATGCCTGTCTTTCAAGTTGAGGTGTGTTTCTTGTATGCATCAGAAGGATAGAATCTCTCTTTGTATCCATTCTGTTAGCCTGTAACTTTTTATGGGCAGGTTAAGACCATTGACATTGAGGGATATTAATGTCCATTGATTGTTGGTTCCTGTTTGTTTTGGATTTATTGTTGGTGGTGTCATTGTGTGTAGATTTCACCCTCCTGTTTGTTTTCCTGTTTGGTAGAATTGGATTATCTATTTCCTATATTTTTGTGAGTGTAGTTATCTTCTTTGGGTTGGAGTTTTCGTTCTAGAACTTTCTGTAGTGCTGGATTTGTGGATATGTATTGTTTAAGTCTGGTTTTGTTATGGAATATCTTTTTTCTCCATCTGTAGTGATTGAAAGTTTTGCTGGATACAGTAGTCTGGGTTGGCATCCATGCTCCCTTAGTGTTTGTAGGATATCTATCCAGGACCTTCTGGCTTTCAAATTTTTCTTTGAGAAGTCGGGTGTGATTCTGATAGGTCTGCCTTTATGTGTTATTTGGCCTTTTCCTTGACTGCTCTTAATATTTTCTCTTTATTCTGAAAGTTTGGTGTTTTGATTACTATGTGTCGAGGGGACTTCTTTTTATGGTCCATTCTGTTTGGTGTTCTGTAAGCTTCTTGTACTTTCATAGGCATATCCTTCTGTAGGTTGGGAAAGTTTTCTTCTATGATTTTGTTGAATATGGTTTCTGTACCTTTGAACTCTATTTCTTCACTTTCTTCTATACCTGTTATTCTTAGTTTGGTCTTTTTATGGTATCCCATATTTCCTGGATATTTTGTGTTAAGCAGTTGTTGGACTTGAGATTTTCTTTGGTCGATGATTTTATATCCTCTAGAGAGTCTTCAACACCTGAGATTCTCTCTTCCATCTCTTGTATTCTATTGGATATACTCACAACTTTAGTTCCTGATCATTTAACCAGCATTTCTATTTCCAGCATCACCTCATTCTGTGTTTTCCTTATTGTTTCTATTTCAGCTTTCATGCCTTGAAGTGTTTCGTGTGCTTCCTCACTTGTTTGGTTGTTTTTTCTTGGCTTTCTTTAGATTCTTTGAGAGATTTGTTTAATTTTTGAATTCTTTGGTTTGTCTTTTCCTCCATCTCATGTAATTTTTTGTTTATTTTTTTCTTCTATTTCTTTATGAGATTTTCTTGTTTTGTCTGTAAAGGACTCTATCATCTTCTTAAGATAATTTTTGAGGTTCATCTCCTCTTCATGCTCTGTGTTGGACTTTTCAGATCTTGCTGGAGTGGAGTCCCTAGATTCTGGTGGTGTCATATTGTTTTTTCTGTTGTTGAGTGTCTTATTACTCTGTGTTCTTCCCATCCCATCTTCCAGTGAGTGCAGGTGGCTCAGCTTCTGGTGGCAGCAGGATCACAGAGTGTGTGTGAGTGAACAAGGATGGGGTGTATCCAGACTCAGGATGGACCTTCCTGGGGTTTGTGCACCCACTGATGTTAGGGTACAACACAGGACAGAGGACAGGTTGTAGTCAGGGGTGAGATATGTCTGGACTCAGGGTGGACCTTCCAGACTGGGGAGGTCTACTCTTGTCTGTGTGTGGTCAGGCAGAAGCAAGTAGGTGTTGATGGATGAGGTTGGGGGGCAGGCAGAGCAGCACCTAGACTCTCCTGAGGCTAGGGCACCCCCCACCAGACAGAGGGAAGGGTGTAGACAGTGGTGAGGTATGTCTGGACTCAGGGTGGGCCTTCCGGTCTGGGCTGGTCCACTCTTGTCCAGAGGGTGGGGTGTTTCAGGCAGAAGCGAGCAGGGGTTGATGGAGGAGGTTGTGGGGTGGGCAGAGCAGTGCCCAGAATCACCTGTGGCTAGGTCACTGGTCACAGGATTGATGTGTGGCATTGTTATAGATACCCAAATGACCACCTAGTAAATTCATCAGAACCATTGCTTCCATAACTGAAAATCTGACTATGATTCAAAGTGTTCAGGAAATTACTAATTTTCTCTATTTCTGGAAGTTATTAGTTAGTTCATTGGTTCATTATATTGAGTTTTTTTATCCCTAGAGGAGGCAAAGTTCATCTAGAGGAAAATGAGCTACTCTTACATGTATTTTGCCTTTTCAACCTACATTGTCAGTCGGGTAAAGAACAAAAGATATAGAATTTGTGAAATAAATGACACAGTATCTCACCTAACATCAAGATAGACCAACCTCTGCTTTACAGAAACAGAAATGTTCTAGTGAGAACATGACAATGAGTTCCTCTATTCCATTATAAACTCCCCCCGCAAAAACTACCAGCTTACAGACAAATAGAGAAAACATATGTATATATAATCTTACTTTAGTTTGAGTATGGTATCATGTATAGATGGAATGGCAACCTTCAGGAAGAGATAAATGCTAAATTGATACTATTTTGTGTGGTTATAATACATGAGCCTTGCAACTATAGTTTGGAATTAGGAATGTCTCCATTTAAAAACTATCAATGACTCAGTTGGGACATTGTATAGACTTTACTGTAACTCTAAGTTACCTGGATTAAAAATTGTTTATCCTTATAGGAAAAGCATGTCCAACAGGTAATTCATCATGAATTGTACTAAACTCATCTCTGTGACTTGTCACTTTACATCGTTGTGATAAGAAAATAAAATGAAAGATGAAGTTACCTTCCTGACAGTAGCAATTCACCAAGACCTTGAAGGTCAGTTGTTTGACCTTGTTATCTATTTGTAGCAGGCAATAAGATGACTTGCCCCTCTGCTTTGCTTTACTTCCTTGACATTCACAGATTATGATAATTAATTAAACTACTCTAATCTTCTCCCAAGAAACTCCATGAACAAATGTTTTTCTTCAAAAGTATTGTCTGATAAAATATTCCAGGCAGTATTTGACACATTGCTATAGCACTCCGTTGTATGTATTGAATACTGAGTATGTGACTAAGTTAAAAATATTAAGAAGAAACATTTATTGGGAACTTAATATAAGTTTTTCATACTGTTTATCTTTTTCCCAAAAAAAATCATATGAACTCTGTGATATTCTATTTACTTTAAAGAAGTCAACAATTAGAGAAATTACATAAGTACTGCCTCACCCCATCTCAGTAACTGCTATGGTTGAATATGAAATACTATATAGGAAATCATGTGTTTAAACACACAATATCTAGATAATAATGCAGTTTTGGGAGGTTATGGAAGCTTTAGGTCATCGAGTATTAGTTGATGGGAATGGATCACTCAGCACAGGACTTGAAGATTCTAAAAGATTCCAGTTCCTATCAGTGATTCCTGTCTGCAGATGATATAGACTAAGCTACAACAACATCTATACTTTCCCTTCCTAATGGACTGTGCCTTTAACCCAAGGGCCAAAATAAATGTTTATTTAAGTGGTATTATTGGGCAATTTTTCATGGTGACAAAAAAAGTTTACAAAGAGTTCGAAGCTTCCTTTTCAGATTGTTTCAATTCCATATGTATTTCTTATGAAGAATTTGTTCATGTAATGTTGGAGGCCAAGAAGTATTTCAGTCTACAGGCAAAAGTCCTGGGATAAATCACAGTTTAGTTTAAAGGCCCAAGACCTGGAAAAACAATGTATGTAAAATGCTAACAAAAGGGCATACCAAGAGAAGGTAGATAGCTCAAGCTAAGCATCAGGCTCAAGTAAAAACAGAATTAATAGCCTCTTCCTCTTCTTTCTTGTTCTACTCAGTTGTTGCAGGTATTGGAAGAGCCACACCCATACTTATTCATTTTATTGAATCAAATACTATCTATTTTGTTTGTGAGAGTTGGGAAAGTTTTGTCCTTAAATATCAAACATTTGAATTACTTTCCGGTTGTTTTAATTTTCAGTGAGGAAGAAATTATCAACAAAGTCCCACCTCTTATTAAACTTGCTTTTATTCATCAATTGTTTTAAAATAATCTATTAGTATTATTTTAATACTATAATATCTACTGTGTCTGCTTATATTTCTTGTACTTTGTTTTTTGCCCAAGCTTCATTGAGTTCATCTTATTGCACACATACAATTTTAATAGTATAAATCAGATAATCTCCTCAAACATTGCTTTATCACACATATTTTATAGGCTTACTATATTGCTTGGAGTATTTTCTTGCACATTCACATACTATTATTCATCAATATTTTACTATTTGGGGGATTACATGATATCCTCAAGCTGTTCTTTCTGCAACTCATAGTCATTAAATGCTGTTTTCTCCATAAATTTACACAATGAACTTGGCAGAATGTGTCCTGTCTACTTTAAAGTCAAAACTTATAGCGCTCTTTATCCAAAAATCATTACATTGTTTTGAGCTATTTTATTGTTTTCAAATAAAGAAAATTCATTTTAAACGTTGCAATTTCTGAAGCACAGAAACAAAAGACAAAAATGAGAAAGAAAAAGAATGTTTGAAACCATCCTTACTTGAATAATTACCATTTTAAACTTGTATATACTTTAATCCAACTATTATTGGCACGCTTCTATCATAAACTGATTCTTATATTTTAACAAAAGCAGTAATACTCTCTGACGACTATTCTAGTATTTAAATTTACATTAAAGATATTCTATATCTGTTCCTGAAGAAGAAAATGAAGTATCCAGGGATAAATTCAGTTCATATGCCAATTCGTATCTTAAATAGATTAAAGATTCACATAGACTTATATTAATACATGGAAAATCTATTTGCTTTCAAATGCCTATTTTTCACCAGAAAACACAAAATATCTAAAAATAATGGAATCATTACTTAAATAGATCATGGAGTATAGAAGGTATAGATAGAAGAGGAAAGGAACATATTTCTGAAAAATGACAGGTAAGGGATTGCACTCTGAAGTCCACTGTAAAAAAGATATATTTTGAGACCAAACATTTCATAGTTAATAAATTACAGTCTGAAAATTTATCAAGATGCTTAAAGCTGGTAATGTATTTTTAACCTCTCTATAGTGGTGGGAAAAATGATGGACTGTGAGCGTGCAAAATGCAATCTGCATTTAGAATATCTGAAAGCAGAAAGACTATCATTTGTCATTGAAGTACTCTTATCTAAAGTATAAAAAACTCAAAACTTCACAGTTTCCATTTCAATGAATCAGCACCAGAGTTATAAATAGGATATCTTGAATAATAGATGGTACCCTATTCTAGACATTTTCAATGGTAATGATAGAATATTTTCTATCAACAGCCAAAAGTTCAGTTTTATGACATGTTTGTAACACTGTGTTATAACTTTTAAAGTAAGTTATACAATTCTTCTTTAGAAAATCATTATTTTTTAAGCATAATTATATTAGAGTTTCTCAACTTTGAATGCACTTCAGAATCACGTGAAAGACATTTTCGGTTTTTAGAATGTGTGTGTGTGTGTGTGTGTGTGTGTGTGTGTGTGTGTGTGTGTGTATGTGTGTGACACATACACACACACACACACACACACACATATATATATATATGGTTTTCACCTGTGTTGTTTAGGTGTGTGTATAGGTGTGTTTGCCCAAGCACACATATGTGGAGGCCAGATATTTATTTCATGGTACTTCTCTATTTTTCTTCACTTTATTTATTTATTTATTTATTTATTTATTTATTTATTTATTTTTGAGATAGGCTGCCACTGATCGAAAGCTTGCAATTTTGGCTGACCATCAAGGTCCTTAAAATCCTCCTATCTCTATGTCCTCTTACTGGAAGTAAAGATGCATACCTAGATTTTTACCTGCATGCTCCTGAGTGGATAGAAATTTACTCACTGAAATATTTCCGTGTGTGTGTGTGTGTGTGTGTGTGTGTGTGTGTAAATATATTGAGACATTCATATATTTATATATATACATATATATATATATGTATATATATATATATATATATAATTTTATTTGGTAATTGGAATAGCTTTGTTAATGGTGCTAACCATAAAGACAGATTTTGGGAAACACTATCATACACAAATGAGAATTCATGCATAAGAAAATATTATTAAACATGCTTGCTTATTTTTTAATTCTAGTATATGAGTAAACATTTTTATAAAAAGATCTAGTCTTACAAAAATATTATAATTGTAGTTTATTAAGCTTTCCTTTTCACAGATTATTTAATTGAAATACTTCTTTATCTTTCTGACAAGTAAGATAGATATATAAACTATTTGAAAGTAAATGGAAATATTTACCAATAATAAGAGTTACTCTAGCACCTTTCAACTCCTGCTCAGAATTTTATGCCTTCAAAAATACAATAAAGTGAATATTAAAAATTTTAATCAAATATAAAGTGTCTATATTTAGCAGTTACTATATGTAATACTTATATATTATTATTATAATGAATTTTGGTGATTCATGCATAAGCACACACCTCTATTCCACTGTAAATGGCATCTGATTTTTACCTGTGCCATGATATTTTATTAGACTAGCTCTGTTGCATAACTTGAAATTATACTAAAAATGAGCAGCATTTTATTGTTCATGATTGTATTTGCTGTCCTGGCTCTTTTGTGTTTCCATAAGAGTTTTGAGACTGACTTTTTTCAGAATTTATGAAGAATTATATTAGAAACAGTATTTTCAGTCCATGAAAGGACTTCTAGCATAACTGTGACTATATGTACAGACTTTCACAAGATCAAGCCAATAATGGATGGATGAAGTATTCATGAAATAGCAAGTAGGTAAGAATCTATTGACAATCAATGCTTGTTGAAGGAAGAAGACAGATTATTTCAGGGATGCAGTCCTGAGAGTCAACCCATGATCCAGTATATTTTCCTACATGAATACACATGAATGTGGCAATTAGTGAACTCAATGTTTTTTTTTAAATGCATAAGTTGGGAGGGAAAAATTTTGAGAAGAATAGGAGATGAATTTTAGGCAAGGATTTGATCAAAACACATTGTTGGGTACGTATGAAACACATTGGGTATGTATGAAAATATCTAAAAGCAATTATTTTTTAAGTTTCAAATTTTATTTATAAAGAACAAGGAAGAAAGGATGGGAGGGAAGAAAAATGAGAGGGTGAGACAGAAGGAGGGTGAGAGGAAAGGAAGTGAGGGAAGAAAATAAAACAGAAAAGAATTAAAATTATTTTTGAAATTCAAATATATTGTTAATAGATACAAATTTAATTTTAATAATTACATTATATATTTTTTCCAAAAATAACCTCCAATTTTAATTATTTAGAAGCATTCTGTCTCCTCTGAACTCTCTTCACATACACAGCATGGAGTTCAAAAGGCAAGTAGGTTTGTAAGACATGGGGTGTGTTAGAAACAGCTTTTCTGATCACTGCTCAAAGCTGAAATTTTTGAGTTATAGCACAAGTTCTTAATAATAAAACATAGAGTCATATATTAGGCTTAAAGCTGAAATACCCGAGAAGCAGAATATCCACTAGAGCTCTTACCTCTATGAAATCCTCAGAATGAAAAAAAACCAAGCTCCTTTCTCATCCGGCCTATATGTCCTCCCAGCCAGCAGCACACTCCCCGTCTGTATGTCTCCAGATGCGTAAGGTTAGCCAGTAGCTGGCTACTGATCTTCAGGCCAGCTTTGCTTGTTAGAGTATAAACAAGATATCACCACTCTGATCTTTATATAAGTGGAAGGCGGATGCCAGTAGAACACCCAATGGAATTTTTGTGTCAGACATACATGATGCCATTTAGCTTTTCTTTTCCTGACTTAAGTATATAGAAAGCTTGGGAGAGCACCAGGCTTAGAAGGCAGATGTGTGATAGGTGAAGTGTTCCTCTACATATCATTCAAAATACAGTGGTTAGAAGTTTGCTTAACTCACAATTTACAAAGAGTAAGTTTGAGAGAATAAATTACGATCCAAGAGATGCATAGCATCATCAAAGAGAGCTTTCAAAATTCAAGAGACCCTACATATTTATTTATTTATTTTACATCCTGACCAGTTTCTCTTCCCTCCTCTCCTCCCATTTCCTCCCCTTACGTCCTCTCTACCCTAATCCTAAACTCAATCCCCTCCCCCTCTGTTTCTTTTCAGAAAGGGGCAGGCCTCCCATGGGCATCACCAGTGCATGGCATCATATCAAGTTGTAGCAAGACTAGTATCTCCCCTTTTACTAAATATGGGCAAGGCAACCCATTCCCAAGGACATCTCCTGCTCTCACTGCTGGAGGTACCACATGAAGACTAAGATACACAACTGTCACACATAAGTAGAGGGCCTGGGTCAGTCCCATGTAGACTCAATGGTTGCTGCTTCAGACTCTACTCGTTCCAATGAGCCAGGATAGCTTTCTGTGGGTTTTCTTGTGTGATATCCTTGACCCCTCTGGATCCTACAAACCTTCCTCCTTCGCTATCAGGATTCCCCAAGCCCAGTATAATGTTTGGCTGTGCGTTTCTGTATTTGTTTCCATTAGTTAGTGTATGAAGGTTCTCTGATGACAATTGTGGTAGTCAACAATCTGATCACAGGAGATGGCCAATTCATGCTATGTATCCACCACTGCTAGGAGTCTTAGCTGGAATAATCCTTTTAGGTTTGTGGGAGTTTCCCTTTCATCAGGTTTCTACCTGACCCTGAAATATCCACTTTTCACCAGTCATCTCTTTCAGTACTCTTCCCTTTCACCCAGACCCCAATAAGATCTCTCAATTTCCCAAATTGAAGACCCTAAATCTTAATGGTGTCTAAGTTCTTAGAACTGTTAGAGATTATTCAAGCTCATTCCCAAGGTAAAATTCTGAGATTAGCTTTAAATGAGGGAGGGTCATTATGTGGTAACATGGGTGGGCTATATAAGAAGTCTGAAATATTACATAAGGCTTTTGACAAAAAAAAAATTGTCCTGTTGGCTCAGATGTCTCAAGGAAAGACTTGTTTTGAGAGTACCAGAAAGCAAACCATGTCTGTTTGCAGCATGTGTTTCTAATTACTCAAAGTGGTCCTTCCATACTGGTATTCTTTGTCTGCTATTAAAAGTCAGCTATGTAAGTTTAAAAATCAAGAGTTTTCCCATAAATTATTTGTTTGATTAAAAAGAATATCCTGTTAATATGATTATGTAAGACCAGCAATTAAAACATCAGGTGAAATATTTGAGACCATTGGACCAGGTTAAGTATAAATTCTGTCTTGAATTAGATAATGGGCAAGGCATTGAATACATTTATATAAACAGAAGTTAAGTGACAGGGGTTAGCAAGAGATAAAACTAAAAAGATTCACTCTAAAGATTATCTGTTCTCTGAGATTAGGGATTTTGTTGGAATAACTGATTGCAAATGCATCTCAGAGCCCTCTGAAGCCTATTCTTCAGTAAATTAAATGAAAATGAGGTATCAGAGACAATGATTTTGCACCAACATTATTTAAAAAGGAAAGGTATTTGGTTTATTCTCCCTGTAGAGATTTGGGGGAACAAAGGACAATTAAACTAATGTGGTTGTATTATGTCATATAAACCTCAAGAAAATTAGATTAATATACAACCTTACTTGTATGTGAAAGACAGTAGCATACACAGTTCCCTCATGTGAGTTGAAAGTTCTGTCCTAGTGGTGTTTTGCATTCTCATATGTAGTAAGTTAATGGGAGGAGAATCTTAAGCTGCAATGGTCCCTGAAACTTCTTAATGGTCCAACACATTCACAATATTGACTGCATTAAGGACTATGGATTCAACTCCTCATCTCCATGATCTAGTATTTTGAGTCCAAAAGTGAAGTTTGATAAATCAAAAGGTATCTCAATCCTCAATTATTTGCTTTCCTTTATCATCACTAGAAAAATTGACATAACCTGAACTAAAAAGTCTAATTCTAACTGTCCTCACCTCCCTTTTATAATAGCCTATATTTACAGTTGGGCTTTTCTATAATGGGATCTACAAAGACTGTTACACTTTACATGGAAATAAACCCAGATAGAAGATATTTGGCAGTTGCTTTTCTCACTGTCTGCTAGTTATTAGCACATGAATTTTACTTTAGTAGTTTCATCTTATTGGATTCATGACATTTCAATAAATAGCCTTATTTAAATACCCTGCCATAGATAACATTTAAGCAAAGTATCATCACATAAAATTTATCTATTTATGAGGGAAGATGAACAGAAATCTTGACACAATCTTGACTCTGACACTTTAAGAATTCTTATGGAATTTTCTTTCTACACTCAATCCTCTGCACAATTTGATTCTTTTCTTCACATTTTGTCATTTGATTTCCTTGGCTTTCATTCTTGAAAATGTTTAAGTATCATTCCCTTACAATGAAATATTTCTTTCTGGATTCTATGTTCTCTTTACCTGCACCTTGCTCCTCTTTAGTGAACATGTATTCATGGTGTGCCTTCTCACCTTGGTTAACTGAATTAAAATCTTATTTTAGTTGTTAAAATGCATTATTGATAATAATAAAAAAGTACCTCAAATGCATGTGCTAAGGCTAACCTCTTCTAGATAATGCCTTTCAGGGACCTTCCCAGATGATCTTACATGTATAAATCCCACAGTCAATATTTACCATCACAATAAACTCTATCATTTGGTTGAATAATCTCAACATGAGATTTTAAAGCCACATGGGACAGAAGTTCTAAATATATAACTATCTTTGAAAATGAAATCCTCCAAAGAAAAAAATTCTATCACCAAGTGGAAGGATGTTTCAACATATACAAAATAATAAATAAAATGCCAAATGTAAGTAGAATCAAAGGTTAGAAACATAATAATCTCAAATGATGTAGAAAAAGTATTGTGAACAAACCCAATAGCTCTTGATTAGAAAAGACTTGAAAATACCAGTCAGAAATAGAAAATTCATACCACAAAATAATAAAGATATTTAATAGGCCTGTTGACAAATTTATTCTAAATTGGGGAAATGTGAAATAATTTTCTTTCACATCAGAAATGAGACAAGGTTGTCTCCTATATCAAGCTTATTTAATATAATATTTCAATCTAAGAGAAAAATGAGAAGAAAATACCAAATTAGTCCTCTTCAATGATATGATATGTATATAACTTCGTCAAATCAGTGCCTAATTTCATGGGAACAACTAATAACAGCAAACAGATGAATGGAGTTTCAGTGAGAGATAATATGATGCTTGCTACAGTGTCTTCTATGGTAACAATAAGGAAAATTTTTCCTCAAATAATAACACAGGAAATCCCCAGAACTTCAAGGTATTTATAATCCAATAACTCACAGCCTTCCCCCCACCCCCGTGTGTGTGTGTGTGTGTGTGTGTGTGTGTGTGTGTGTGTGTGTGTGTGTGTGTGTGTGTGTGTGTGTGTGTGTTTATTTTTGGATGAGTATAAGAATGGACAACCATAAATTTCCAAATCCTCACTGAAGAGTGATCACTCCTCCACCAGTAACAATCCTCTGCCAGCAGCTTTTCGGTATTGGATGAGACCAAGAGATAATTTACCTCATCTATGACAGGCTTTTGGCTGACTTGATCCTCATGTAGGTCTTTTGTCTGTAATGATAGCTGCTGCAATTTCATCATGGCAAATGTGTGGCCATCTCCAGACCATAGTATTTCCCAGCACCCCTTTCCCAGCTCTTAGATTAGGTATTTATGACTCTTCTTCCACAGTATTTGCTGACCTTGGTGATACTGAGGGGGCATTAATATAGAGTTTCCATTTAGGGCTGAGTAATCAGGTTTTTTCTGCATCTTTCCATTGATTGATTTCTACCACAAAAAGAAGCTGTTCTGACCAAAGCTGAAAGCAGTCCAGATTTGTGTGTATAACCACAAATATCCAGAAACAATATAACAGCATGACAATTTATCAATATAACAATAGTATAGTCTTGATAGGCCCTATGACATCTAAGAGCATTTATTCACATTACAGTCCACAACAATTGTGTTAATGTAAAGAGAAATGAAAATGAACCGTGAATGTTTAAAATTCCAAGTTGTTTGTTTTTAGTTCTAATTGTTTCTGAGACACAGCCATGTCCATTGTTGTTTAATCATGTTCATGCAGCCAAAGGGGCTTTTATTAATGCAACACTCAAATTTTTGTATTCATGATCAAATTCGAATAGGTTAGTGTCATTTGGAATAAGGCCATCTATATTTACATTAAAATTCAAAACCTAACTTACTCCAGACTAAATTTCCTAATTTTCCTTAAAATATATTGCTTTTATTCTCTCCTGCTCTTGGTAAAATTAACATATTAAGACATTAATGTTTTACTTATTCTGATATCATCCTACAAACATTATTTATTACCATCCCCCTTTTCCAAATTAGTGAGAGCTTGTGATTTTACTTTCTGTATATTGGCATTTATGGTGATCTTTAGACTCATATACCAGAAGTAAAATTCACAAAATAAATACAATAAGCTTAGAATTTTTAACTGGGGAACATTTTCTAAAGTGTTATATTTCAATGTTGGTGACCAATAACTGAAATAAAACAGAAGATAAGAAAAACATTTCAAGAAGAAAATTGAGTCCATGTTAAAAGAGTTTGAATTAAGTTTTAGATATTGTAACAATAGTGCAGGTATAGTCCTCAGGAATTTGTTGAAATCTAATCCTTAGAGAGGGGCAAATGATGTTGATTGAATTCATTCTTAGGAAACAGAATGCCATATGACTTTTCATAGCTCAAATTTTTACTTTATTTCTAGATGCAGAATGCAAACTTTTCACAGTTATGTTCCAAAAAATAAAACCAGAGAGAATTAGAGTTAGGAAAAATTAAAACAAAAATAAAAGGCCAAGAGATTTCTGTCCTGTGATGGGGGATGTCCTAATGTATAAATGTTTCTCATATTGGTTGACGAATAAAACACTCTTTGGCCAATGGAAGCAGGAAGATAGGTGGGTCTATGAGATGAGGAGAATTCTGGGAATTATAGGCATAGAGGCACTGCAAAGAGACACCATTTAGCAGAGGAAGGAGTAACAGGTCCAGACCCTTCTCAGGTAAGATAAGAACATGTGGAAATATTAGATTAATAGAAATGGGTTATTAATTAAGACAGAACTAGCCAATAAGAACCTCTAGTCATTGGCCAACAGTTTTATAATTAATATGGCATCTCTGTGTGCTCATTTGGGGCTGAAGCAGCAGAACCTGGTCAGCCATGAAACTCTAGTATCAGTCCTAGTATAAGTTTTCATTATAAAAGCTCTAGTTTCCTTAAGATAGTCTTTCAATTTCCAATAAAGTATTACCTATGCTTGTTGAAGGTATTTCCTTTTTAATAATGAAGATATGTATATGCTGTTTCCCAAATAAGCCATATTAAACATTAATTTCATATACTAGCCTTTTAAAACAGAGTTTTGAATATATCATTTGATCCCAAAGAATACTGACATCTTGGAGCCATTCAAGTTTAGTACAAAGAGTCAGAAACTGTAATAGAGAGATGTTCTAATATGTATAGTTTTGAATTGTATATTCTTAGTGACAAAAGATATTTAACATTTCATGTATTTACTGACAATTTATGTCTCTTTACTTGAAGACCCTGTTCAGTGTTTCTTCCATAAACTGGGTGACTCACTTTTAATAGCATGTAAAATGTCTTTGATTCTCTCTGTATAGCTTACATATAGGTCCCTTGGTAGATTAATAGTTGACAAGGATTTTCTCTCAATGACAGACTGCTTCTTCACTCATTTGGTTTGCTATGTTAAAGTTTTTTAAATGCATTCAGTACCATCTGTGATTTCTTGCTGTTAATTCCTAGGCTGACTTACTCATATTCTGAATGCAATTACCTTTGTGTTTATCTTGGAATGATCCTCCTGTATCTCTCTCTGGTAGCAATACTGCTTTAGGGGTTACATTAAGTTTCATGTTAGTTTTGTGCAGGAACTGGAAATCCAACTTTCTAAGAACATTTGTTAAAGAGGTTGATTGCACTTCTGCCAGAAACCAGAAAGCTAGAGCAGAAATCTCTTTCTTCCCTTCTATTTCACTGCAAGGCTTCTGTTGGAATACAAGAAAGGCTCAACATAGAAAAATCAATGTACATAATAAAGAACATGCATAGAGTGAAGGGAGAAAGAAATGTGATCCACTATGTAATTACTGAAAACACTTTTACTGAAATTCAATATATTATATGATTAAAACTTCATATAAATTAGTAACACAGTCAGCCCCCACTGTTAATAATGGAGAATTACAGACTTATGTACTAATTATGTATTGTAAAATATGGTTAAAACGATTTAGTTTCAGGATTTCTTATTATTAAATGATTCTTTTGAATTTCCTGTATAGGAAATTATATTATTTCACTCTGTTTTTCTCCAGGTTTTATTTTTATCATATCTGACCTCATTTAGATATCTGTTTAAATATTACATCATTTGAATATTTTATCTTTTCACTGTATATGAAACATCTTCACTATATCACCTCCACCTGCTACACATTTTTACTTTTTTCTTTACACAACATTATACTTCCCATTAGTTATTTTTGTTTTACTTCCTCAAGAAATATGAATTAATATTATTTAGTGCTTACTATATACATGACTCAACTTAAACGTGATGTATATTATGTAATACCTTACATTATAAGGGATATACTACCACATTCCCATTTTTGAAGATAAAAACTAACTAAATTTTTAGTGAATTTAGTACCTGCAAGAAGGTCATGGAATTGTCTTCCTTGGCTCTATTTATATCCTGTATTATTGATAATGTTGATAATATTGATTTGTGTATATTGAACTATCTTGCATTCCTGGTTAAATCAACATGACCACAATATATTGTCTTTTCAATATGCATTGTCCTTAAAACAAACAGGCAGACATGTGCAACAGAAGAGTCAGATATTATGCAATTACTTTGTACATTGTTGCTAGTTGATTTTGCGTTGATTTAAGATTTGAACTCATTCACTCTAACCCCATGAGAAATAATTTTGACCACTCTAGGTATACTGCAAAGCATAAAATTATTATATAAAAGACAACTAGTTTCTCATTTAATATTAATAAAGAGGCAAAGTCAAAGGTCAAGAAAATATTTACATGGATATAATTTCAAATAAAACACTCTATAAATCTCATTGGATATACATAAGATCTAAATGAAAAAAATCTAAATATCACCAATGAATGAAAAAAAAATGAATTAAGTAGATTGAGTATTAGTCCAGAAGTTATGGACTGCATCCATTGATATGATCATGTGATTTCTCTCTTATGTGTTTTTATGTGTTACGAATTGCTTTAATTGATACCAAGAAAAATGCAATTTAGTCATGTTTCATAACTCTTTCTACACATTGTTGGATTTGATTCTGTTGAGTATTTTGAGAGTAATTAGCATTTTTTAAATATTGGTAACATATTTCAAGAAGTATAGTTTTTGCTCCTGAATCCTGCATCTTTAATGAGTAGAACATGTCCTTATTGGCATTTAGCTAATACTTATGAAATAAATAATATTAAGGAAAATTATTGAGGTTAAAGGCATAAATGATATGGAGAAAGACAGGGATTCATGTTGATATTTCATAAATACATAATAGAACTCTACTTTCATGATTTAGGCAGATTTGTAAATGTTTTAGGAAATATTAAAAACACAAATACAGAAGCTTATGTAAAATTAGTCTAAGAAACTCAAACCTATGATATTTTCATTGCTACATAATCAATTGTCCCTAAAAATAGCTTAAAACAATAACAAAAACCACCCACTCAAACTCACTCTTCCATTGTGTTTCCTAGGATAGGAAGCTGTTTGTGGATTCAAGATGCTCATGGTTTGTAATGAATATTTCCTCAAGGCTTTGCAGCTACCCTAGGACACAGCTGAAATAACCAGTTCAAAATCCTCCAGGTGATTAGCCAAGGTCTTTAGTTTAGCTGTTGTTCAGAAGCCTCATTTCTTTGCCATAGGTGTCTGTCACAGCTGTTTGGGAAATATGATCTATCTTCACTATATATAAAGGGCGAAAAGATATGCAGGAAGGATGGAGATTTGAGGAGAGGAGAAAGAAAGAACACCAAGAGGTTTCCATGGACAACTTTTTAGATTTTGTTCTCTTCTGAGGATTGTTGTTCTGAAGTGCTCAGAATTTGTACAAAGGATATTTATAGAAGCTATGGGATGTCCCATTCATTAGTAAGTTATGTCAAAATGAATGAAAACTGAATTATATTGTTGTTGAAAAATGACAAAAATCATTCCAATAAGGAGCTCTGGAGTTTAATGCATGGTTACATTTTGGAGGACTAGAAAAAACATTCACACGAAGAACCTGGACAGAGTTCCAAGAGTCTCAAAAATCTTATATATAATAATTCGAAAATTTTGTGGTAATATAAACCACTTTATACTGTCAATCTTCCTCACTTACATAAGGAGGAATCATCTCTAGTTAAATTATAATGCAAGAAAGAACTCAACAGGCACCATAGATAGCAGTTTGTCTACAATCTGATAAATTTTCACCATTTTGGAAATATGAATGTTTGAAAAGAAACTTACCCAAGTTTACATTATTCGTAAAGAGAAAGTGAAACAGCATGTCAGAGAAGAAATTAAAATAAAAACAGTAGAATGCCGGGAAAACAATCCATTGTTTAGCATGCTTCCTGATCAAGCGGGTCTAAATTTAGAGGTCATTTATGAGTTTTGTTCATTTTTCAGCAGTCATGAAGAAAAATTCTGCCCTATCATAGTGAAAGAGATCATGTGACATAGCTAGAAGTTTTTTGGTTCCTTTTCATTTAGAGACACTCTGAGTACTTGTGAAACAAACACACATTCATTGGTTTATGATGGACTACACTTTTTCTTATGTTTCTGATACAGAAAGAAAAAAATTACTAAACTATTAACCTGTCTCTAGTCCTTGTATACATAAAAGGAAATAACAATAGACACTTTCTCACAATCTTCTTTTTTGAAGATATTTTAAATTTTCAATTATGTGTGAATATGTGTATCTGTGTGTGGATTTATGCACATCATAGAAGTGCTTCTGGATGTCAGAGGAGATTATTAGAATCCCTGAATGTTGAGTTGACAGGGAGTTATAAACTGACTGACAAGATTGTAACAAAACTCTGATCTTCAATAAGACTAGTAAGAATCATTACCCACTGAGGGAGCTCTGCAGCCCTGAACTTATACACTTTTTCATTTGCTTGTTTGTTTGCTTTTACAAGAAAGTGTTTCACTGTAGCTTTGGAACCTGCCCTGGAACTCTTTGTAGACAAGGCTGGCCTTGAACCACAGAGATATGTCTGCTTCTGCATCCTGAGTACAGAACTTGGACACTTTTGATAGCAAAATTATTATGTTCTCTTAGCTTGAATTCCTGTCCCTAGTTCCTATTTATCTCACACACTCTTAATGTGAAAATTGTTCAAGGCAGAAAAACAGTGAACAAACCCATTTCTATCCCTGGAATTAATAATAATTTATTCTCTGAAAATTGAATACTGAAACTGTATAAACAATTTTAGTTTCTACAGAATTTGGAGTAAAGAAAACTGCCACAGTCAGCATTACAAAACATCCTTAATCAACGTTCATGTCTGGTGACATTCAGAAGGGAGAGGTAAGACCTGGTACTTGTATAGCTGTCAAGTGATCTAAATATATTGAGGTACCTTGATAATTACTTTGGGTCATGTTTCCTCTCATTTCAAAACTCTCCTAAGACTTTCTATGTTTATCTCCTAAACGATTCTGAATCTGTATTCCTTTATTCACTCTTAGCATTGCTTATTTCAAATACTCCAATATTTCATATGGACAATTAGCATAATTTTCCTGTTGTACTTCCACTTCTAAGTTCTCCATGGTATGACCTTCATAAAATGCCATTAATATTCAATCATTTCATTATACAAGAACATTCATTGATCTGCAGGTCTCACAGTACAAAAATGTGAGTCCGAAGTATACAACCTATGCTAAACTATCATATCACTGTCACTTGAGACAGATATATAATTACTGCACCAAGTGAGAAATGAAAATGTGGCCACATTTTCAAAAAGTAAAATTTTTGAAATGGAAAGAGAAGACTAGTAAGCATAAAATTAGGTTTTTCATGCCTGGAAAAAATGACAGATGACTTGTCTTGACCTTATCACTTACCATATCATGTTCTGCTGTTCCAGGCAGTTAATTCCTGGTTTAGACATGGCCATGGAGCTTAAGATCTGGAACTCAAATGCACATTGCTCTTGTAGGTAATACAATGCTCCATATCTAATTACTAGACAGTTTTTATTCCTTAGATGTGCTGTTTTTCCTCTAAAGACTCAAACATTTACTCATGAAATCATCTTTTAAAAATTAATTTTAAGCACCATTTCCTGAATGGCATCATAGTTCCCACCATATGTTTACAATTGTAGTTATAGTTACAGATTCTTTTCACATTACTTTTCTTCTACACATGGATTAATCTCAAGAGAAGGACCCATATGTTCATTTTATTTAAATTTATTACATGAGGTTTAATATACAGCTTCTATAAATGCCTGTGTAATTGATGTATGATAATTGTAAATAACATAATGAACTTAGCTATTAATGTCTGTTATTCCCTCTCATAAAGCTAGATATATTGGCACAAACATGTAATCCCACCATTTGGGATGCTAAGGATTTTGAGCCCAAGGCTAGCCAGTACTACAAAGTGAGTTCAGGATCAATATAAACTTGTTACAAAATACTAAGAAACTAAAAACACACAAAGAAAATAAAAGCCTGACTTGAAAACATTAAGAAAATTAGAAAATGTTTTGTGTTTACAGTCATTGGTCATAATAAAAAAAACAAGTGTTTTAATAGTCTGAGTTCCCCCTTGTTCAGGTCAGCTGTTTCTGTGGGTTTCACCAGCCTGGTACCTACCCCCTCGATCTTCATTCCTCTCTCTCTTCAACTAAGTTCCAGAGTTTAGTTCAGTGTATATCTGTGGGTGTCTGCCCCTGCTAGATGGATGAGGCACTGGATGTCACTGGATGAGGGCTCTAGGATGGCCTAAAAAGTAGTCATCAATCTCCTTTTAAGGGAAGGGCATTTAGGTTATCCTCTCCACCTTTGCTTAGATTGTCAGTTTGTGTCATCCTTGTAGGTCTCTGGAAATCTCCCTAGTGCCAGATCTCTCCTCAGACCTATAATGGCTCCCTCTAATATGGAATCTCTCATCCTGCTCTCCTCTATTCTTCCCCCAACTCAACATTTCTGCTCCTCCATTTCCTCCTCTTCTCCTCTCCTGCTCGAATTCTGGCAGCTACTTCTCCCCTAACCTCATGCTCCCAATTAGCTCAGAAGTTCCTGCCCCTTCCCATTCCTGAGGAACATGGATGTCAATGAGGAGGCCTCTGCACTCTAGGGGGCCCCTGGTAGTGGATTAATATTTTCCCTGGTATAAGAAGTGATTTTGAGAGCCCATCCCACGTGAAGGGATGCACTCTTGTAATGGACACATGGGGAAGGGCCTAGGCCCAGGCCAGGATGGTTGGTGGACTTTGCAGAGCCCCCATTGAGGGCCCTACCCTGCCTGGGGAGTGGAGGGTGGATGGGGCTGGGGGGTAGATCAGGGGTGGGGGTGAGGGGAGGGAGAGGGAGAGGGAGAAGGGATTGACATGTGAAATTGTTCCTAATTTGAACTAATAAAAAAATTTAAAAACAGAAAAAAAGTATGAGTTTCATATAAAGGGAAAATTACTTTTAAAACCTATTAGAACTGAGCTGATATTGAGCTGATTCCCTGCTTCTAAGTAAGGATAAGGATGCAAGTGAATTTTTGTATCTATACTTATATAATCAAATTTCACTACAATCATTTCTGAATATAAGAACATTTTCACATATCAAGTGAATTAACAATCTCTTTCAAAAATATACCATGACACTAGAAGAATAATTTTATAAATAAAATGTGCAAACAATGGGATATACTATATGTTTTTCTGCAGTAGATATTGCAGAATTTAGAAGGATCCAATATATATATATATATATATATATATATATATATATATTACATATTTATAGTACATTGTATGTATATTAGTATAAACACACACACACACAAGGTAGCAGTTGAAAAGTTGTACAAACACTCTAGGCTATTTTAGGATTATGTGACTCAACAAAAATATTTCATGCAACTATATTAGGTAGACATTTTCAATACATATATATAGTATCTAGTACAGAGTGAATATTCTCTTCTTTGTGGGTAATTCTAAGATTTAATAAAACTGCAATGTTTTATAGGAAAATGCATTTGTTTTTATTTTTTATGTGACAAGATGGAATAAAACATGGTGTTTTGATGTGGGATAATGTTCTTGTTCACTGTAAAGATTTGTCACTCATTTAAAAAGCTGATTAGCCAATAGCCAGGCACTAAGTATAGGTGGGGCTACCTATACTTAGGTGAATTCTGGAAAAGAAAAGGCAGGGAGAGGAGTTGCCAGCCAGAGGCAGAGGTAGCAAGATGAGAATTCCTTACTGAGAAGAGATACCAAACCACATGGCTAAAAATGGCCAAGAATTATGGGTTAATTTAAGTTGTAAGAGCTTATTAGTAATAAGACTGAGTAATCGGCTCAAGAGTTTATAATTAACATAAGCCTTTGTGTGTTTATTGCGGACTGAATGACTGCATGACTGGGCAGGACAGAAACTATCATGTACAATGTTTTATTTTATGTGTGCTTAAGGTTTACATGTAAGAAACTATTTTACTTACAAAAGTGTACCACTTTGAAATCGTTATTATGGAAGATACCACTTACCTTCTGTTATGATATAGTATCTCACAAAGAAAAATCTATGAAAATGTAAAAACTAGTCAGTAATCCCAATAAAATATATTGAGATGTAATATACAACTAAACCACTAGAAAGATTATTAGTATCAGTTGTAGGAGATAAAACAGATGATAGTTTTATGACGTGTGTGCTTATAACTAAAGTGAAATTTTAAAATAAATAAATAATAAGAACAAAAATAGTAAAAGCAATTCAACATCAAAGATGGGTGTGTCAGCTTTAATTAGTCAATGTATTTAATAAGTGACAAGGGTGTCCTTGAGATTTCTGGGTATACTTGTCCAGGGGTGCTCCCACTTTCCGAAGCCAGGAAGAACTCCATTACAATGCAAGATACTTTTAATTGTCTTACTCTATGAAAAAAAAGGAATATTGTTGAGGAATAGCTGATCCTATCATCCTCAAAGATTGAAGTTAAAAATAATAGCATAAATTATATACAAAACCATAGGGATCATAGATTGAGAGAGTTTTACATGACTAGAATGTGTTCTGTGAATTCTAATGGGTCTTAATAATAAAAACCTGGAGTCATACTGGGAAAATGCTGAAAGATCAGAAAAACAAAAATTCCAGCCATTGAAAGGGTGATCCTTTCTCTACAAAACCTCATACTGAATGCTCTAAGCTCCTGTCTCCTTCCACCTTATATTCCTCTCTGCCCAGCCATATCACTCCTGTCTCCACCTCCCTAGGTGTGGGATCAAAAGTTTGTGCTCTGTTTCTCTTTCAGACTGAATCAAACTTGTGTAGCACAGAGTGGCCTTGATCTCTCTGGGCAATTAGCTGAGGTATGCACTTTTGTCAGTAAGTATGGCAGGGACTAAGCTTTATTTGCACAATGGAAGATATAACAATCTGGAGAATAATATTCATATTTAAAGAACATAAATTATTCTATATTTGATTTTATTTTTATGTTGCTTTTTAACTATAAGAATCTGATCATTAAAGACAATGGAAAATGAGTTTATAAGTAAGCAAAAGGAATAGTTCTGTGTTATATAAAATGTTCCATTTAACTCTTATAACATCAGTGAAAGATGGAGAGTTTTTCATTTTCAAATGAGAAAACTGACATATTTTTAATAAAAATCTCTGACTCCTGTGACAGATGTTAATAATTGCATTACAGTTTGATTTAAATAAATATAATAATTAGATTTAATTCTTGAAAAAGAAAATTTCTAACTATTAAAACAAGCATCCATAAACAATTATGAAATCAAGTTAACATTAATTCAATTTAAGAGATAATATAGTTATTCTGAAACTATATCTCCTCTCAAAAAGCTGAATATGGCTCATTCTGTCATACCACAATTTTGTTCATTTTTTTCTCATTAGTTCAGCAAGCTAATACTATTGCGTTTGTTATGGTAATGAAATCCTCACACCCACAATTCTTTATTTGAAAGATTAATGTGCTTTGTCTTCCTCCTACCATGAAGCTATTACCCATTCACCTGATTCAAACTACAACATATTAAATTACCAAATGTGCTCCCACAAAATTTGGTATAATTTCAATTTTAACTAAAGTTGATTATCAGAGTTTCCGTAGTAACTCAAAATTACCTATCCATATATGTTAGGGGACTTCCATACAATATTTTCAAGCCAAAAGGAATAAGCATCAAACATATGGTGGATAATAAGATCTATGGCATTGCGACAATCAGAGATATACCAGTGGAACTGGAGCATATAAAACACTTGGAACAAGGGGACAACAGTTTGAAAAGCCAAAAATTAAGGCTCAGAATTTATATAAACTGCTGAGTCATTCAGACCCATGGCAGGAATGTTCAGATTTTAACCAATATTCTCTTTTTTTACTGATACCATAAAATAAGAACACATTCATGTTCAAATGAATAGCTCAAAGCTAACCATTTCATGGTAAAAGTAGAAGTTACACAGCCAGAAGTATTTTAACCAATAGGGTCACAGAATGTCAGATAAGTATATCAGTTCAAAAGCATTAAAAAACATGGGCCATTGATTCAGATACAGACACCAACAGAAATATCAGGTTTTTTGATGGAATATCAAACTGAAGTATATTTCTGTATTTTTATTCCAAAAGAATATAGGTAGGCACTGCTGATGGTCAGATGGGGCATACACTTAACAGATTTTTTAGGAAATAGAACTCAGTCACTCAGAGAACCATAAATTAACTCATTACATAACATTGTTCTAAGTCAAATCAAATCTATCGAAGAAAACCAACTCTCTGGACTCACAAGAAACTGAAGTTGATCATTTTTGGATAACTCATTCTTTCTAGACCAGAACAATGTAGATGTCTTCGATCTAATGAAACCTAAGCCTTTGAAGAGAAACATCTGGTCCTTCCAGGGATCATGTTCTATAATGTGTTCCCTCACACTCAATGCTGGGTGACTTGCTCTACTGGTTGTAAAAAGCATGTCTGTGGTCTGTTCTCTCCAGTTTGAAAATACAGTTATTCTTAAGCATGCCATCTTGATCAATAGAAGCAGAAACACATGGAACAATCCCAATTCCTTTTGACATTTGTGAGTTGTTCCCTATCCCTAAATTCTTTTGTTATTCATAAACCAAATGAACCATTTCTGTCTCTTGTTCTACAGTGATTGCAGATGTTAAAACTGAGTAAAAGCACAGTGTTGCTGGGAGGTGAAAAGTTCACTTACTGAGTTCATGCTTTTTTTCATTCTATGAATTTACTGTGCTTGACTTTCATAGATACACATAAGAAACCTGTGCCTGCAACTGAGACTTTCACTTAATAACCTGTCTTCTTTGAGTAACATTTGTGCCCATGTAGGATACTCATGTCAAACTCCTTAAATTTTTTTAATTATGTTTTGAGTAGCTTACAAACTAGCAAGGCTTCATGGAATTTCTGCAGGCTTCTTCAGTTTGGTTTAAATCATTCCTATACTTCACGTTGCCAAAACCCCATGTCCTACGTGATTAAACCTTTAGCTCCCACTATCCTTCTTATTCATTACTGTCTATCACAAATGTGTTACAATATTCCTTCTTATTATGATTTTTACTTGATTAAAAGATCATGGTTCCAAACATGTTCCCAAGTAGATTTATCATGCACATTTCATTTTGGTTAAATCTCCTTTCCATATATTTTGAAATAGCCATCACTCCACTACCACCTTATATATAACCTATCCCACTCTTTAAAAGCAAACGTTCTGGTCCATTACTATCTCCCTGAATAACACATGTACTTCTGGCTAAACTCATAAAATACAAGATTGGAAACTAAAGCCTATGTATAAGATAAAATGTTAATGCCTTTTCTTTTGGGACATGGGTGACTTCACTAAATGAAGTTTCTTTTAAGTTCCAATAATTTATTTACAAATGGCATGCTTTATGTTTTCTACATAACTGAGTATATGCCACATTTTCACAATCTACCATTTGAGGGACATCTAAGCTGATTCTGTTTTGAAATTGTGAATCGAATGGCAAACATAGATGTACAGTGATAATTGTAGTAAGATAAAAGTTTTGGGGGATGTATACTTAGGATAGTATATCTGGATCATACTGCAGTTCTAGTTCTATATCTTTGAAGAAACTTCCAGACTCATGCCAAAATTACTGTACTGGTTTACATTCCCTTCAAGCAGTTTGAAAAGATTACTTTTTCACCAAATCGATGACAGCATGCATTGCCACTTACATCAATGATGATAGTCATTCTGACTGGAATGAGTTGGAACCTTAAGCCATGTTTAACTCCACTTCACTGAAAGTTAAGGATGCTAAATGTTTAAAAGGGTTTAATAGTATTTTGTATTTATTTTTAGCAATTTTCTGTCCAGATCCATAGCCCAATTTTCAATTGGGTAGTTTGATATTTTTTTATATTTATAGACACTAATCTTCTGTTCAGAGAGGTTTGGTTGGTAAAGATTTCCCATTCTGTTGGCTGCCTCCTTAAGCAGTTGATCATTTCCTTTATACATGATTTTCCAACAAATTACTGATCACAGAGTTCCCAGAGGCACAAAATCAATATATGGCATTGTATTTCTTCTGGTTGTCCTTAAGAACTACATGGTAAAATCCTGTTGTTGAAGACACCTCACACTTTGTTTTCAGGATATAAAGAAATCAGTGTTGAACTGACAAAGAAACACTATCATTGCTAGATAGCTTTCACTGTGCTTGAAATTTCTATGCAGAATCTGTGTTGAGGAAAAAAAATGAGGTCAACAGCTTTACCTTATGCTGGGCAATGAATGCTATAACTTGGGACTATGAGGCAATATGGTATCACTGGATAATATTGGAACAACTGTAACAAACCATTCTCTTGATTAGATTTGAGGCCTTCTCCATAGGAGGGAATGAATGCATGATACTAAAAAGAAGATGAAAATCTGTAACTAGAAAAGCCATTGGCCCTAACTAGGAGAGAACCTATTGATGTGATTCTGATTAAAAACAAAGCAAAACTATGTAGGCAAATTCTCCACTGAAAATTTATATGTCTATTCATAGATTTGTGGTATTCTCAACTCTGGTCAGAGAAGTTCCTCTTCACAGAAGGAGTGTTCAATGTCAAGACTAATAGCCATTCATAATACTGAAAATAAGTGACTGTGAGTGCCACAAATGGAACACCTGTATCAGCAGACATAATGGAAGAGTGTGTGGAAAGAATTTAAGAGCCAATGGATAGGGAGGGATGCCAAGATAGGCTGGATTCTAGGTATAAAATGGCTGTTAAATGTATACTGTTAGCTGATATTGTTACCTGCAAAAAAAAGAATTAGAAAGAAATTCTAACTGGAAAGCAGAGTGGTTCATGATGCCCTACCTCTAGTTGCAGACCTATGTCAGTAGATGGTTACTAAAGGAGAGAGAATCACTTTGGGGGGGGCATGGTGACCATTGGAAAATTAGCTTTGCCCCAATTGATTACCTCACACATGCACACAAATGGGCATAAAGAAATGAACACAAAGTTTTGAGAAAAGTATTGGGAAATAGGAATTTTAGAGAGGAATATGACCAATGTGTGTTATATCCATATGTGAATTAAAAATACAAGTAAAAGCGACTAAGTATTAAGGATAATCAAAAGCCAGATTTGCTCATTTGTTGTTGGTGTTACATTAGGCTTAGAATATAGCATGTTAGCATTATTTCTGCTTATACCATCAAGTTTTAATTATGGTAAACATGAAAAATAGAAAAATCTAACAACTGGAAAATCAGTAAGTAGCCTAAAATATCCTAAATTGTCTAATATCCCCATTCTTCGACTTCTCACAATATGTAAGTAAAATTATATGTAACCTTACTTCTTTAAAGGCATAGTTCAGTATTCTTAGCTCCCTCTACATTGTGGTATTGCCATCATCACCACCCACCTATGTAACATTTTCATTACCATAAGCTGAAACTCTCTAGTCACTAATGAATAAACCCAAACTGTTCTCTCCTCAGTCCCAGGAAACCTCCATTAAACTTTCTGTCTTAGTGAATTTGGGAACTTATAGGAGAATCATCTGCTATGTGCCCTTAGATTTCTGGCTGTATCTCTTAGTCCAATGTCTTCTGGGGACAGCTGTACTGAAGCATGTGTCTGAAGTTCATTTTCTCTTGTAGCATTGTCTTAACTGGAAAATATGACTATGCTTGGCAAAAAGAAGATAAGAACTTGAAAACTGAAAAAATAATTTCTATTAATGAGTTCATTGGACTGTAAATTACAGTGGGGTGTCTGTGTTGGGTGGGGACTGAGGAACTGAAAGTGCAACATCACTTACACTAGAAACTTGGTTATAACACAACTTTACTTGTGGTTCACATTAGATACAGAAATTTATGAATTACCGCTTGGATTGAAAAATGGACAAACTGTGGAATAGCCTCCTGATGGAGTCCCTCTTTTGCAAAGAACAGTTTTTTGTTTTGTTTTGTTTGTTTTTTGGTATCAAAAACCCAACCATGCAAATCATGCCATTGCTATAAAGTGAGCTGTGGGGACAAAGCTGTCCAAAGTAAACACAAAGGATGAAATCTGTCCACATCTTCCCACACTGCTAGAAGAGAATCCCAGTGTTAATTGCCTGTAAGTTTCTGATGACAGAACTTGGTCCACCAAACACTTCATTCTCAGAAGTGATTAATTTACTCTAGAATCTGCACTAACATTTCCCATTTGCTTATCAACAACAAATCAGTCCAGTGATGAGGGCTAATTTCTCCTTCTGGAAAACTACATAATAATTGTATTTTGATTATAAAAAAGCACTAGGTTCACAAAAGTCAAAGACAGGGGAAAAAAGTGATCACAAGATGATGGATGACTTTACTCATTTAGTTACAAAATGTTTATGTTTTCTGACATGGAAGTATAAGAAGAAAAAGCATCAATGGACACAAAGTACTCAATACAAAAAGTATCCGAGAACAATTTTATTGTTGTAGGTACGTGTCTCCTTATGGACCATAAATACATATCATTCTTAAATATTTATGAATGTTTCATACACATTTCACATATCTATATAGATAAACATTTTTATTGAAACACACTTGAAATTTAAAGATAGTCCAACATTCTTCAGCATATTCTACAGCATGCATAACCTTATGAACCATCAAACAGACCTTGAGAGTTTTATCATCAAGCTGGAGTTCACCCATCATGAGGATAAGATCAGAAAGCTTTTGTTTTGGTTAAGTACATGAACAATTGCTGCTCTTTTGTGAATCTACTTGCCATTTTCTGGAATTTTGAGTTTCAGAGGCTAAACTCCTTGACCAATCTTCGTCTTGGGTGTACCTCTTACCCTCTAAACTGCAAGGTGTGTCTGTCAAGCGATTCCACTTGTGCCCTAGCCTGACATTCTCCTCATTGCCCCTGCTATATAACTACATGCCTGTCTTTGACTTCTAAATAGTATGCTCTCAGACTTGGGGTTTAATCTTCAACTGGGGCTTAGTATCCTGGATTTTTATCTCAAAATTCATGAGAATTCACTGGAAATAATCCTATGACTAACTGAGCTGCTGTTTCCTGATTACATATTGTTTAAAATTATTATTGTAAACAAGTTTTAAATTACACATTAAAGAGAAATACTTTACATTTTATCTTGTGGATTATTTGGAGTCTTAAATTATAAGAACTATAAGAAAAATTATGGAAATATATAATTCAAGATAGGATATTACTATTCATAAGTCATATTAGATTAGTGGTTGGACTTCGTGCTGTCAAAAATAACTAAAGGAAGAATTTAAGTAAGAATTTATTCTAAGACTCAAGGGGATCTCTTAACTCAGAAAACCTGTAAAATAAAAAAAGATAAGTTAAATATTTCTGAAACTAATGCCACAAAAGAAATATGCTCATTCTGGAAAGAAAGCATGGATATTTGGTAAGAGAAGATGAGGCCAAAACAAAACCAAACTCAATAGGTCTGCCAACAAATACTGTAGCTCCATTTCCACCATCTGGGAAGAATGGTGGCATCTTCTTGGATCTAATAGAATTGGACTGTTTCATCTCCTTTGTGCTGACTGAAGAATGCATAGTCTTTCTTGAGCTAACTCCAGTTGCTATGATTTCAGCTTTCTTCAGCCTACTAACTTCAAGATCATGGAACTTCCAACATTCTAGGTTCTCCATCAAAATTTAGATTTCATTTTTGCAACTTCATCAATGACCTTTCAGGAATTCCTTGCAGGGAAGCTGACCCTACACTAAGGTAGCTGGCTTCAGAGGCTTTCTGGTGCTTCAGTGCAAGCCCAAATTAACCCATGAGTCTTTGATTTTGCATCTCTAAAGATTGTCATCAGGAGAATAATGCTGCCAAATTCTGCTATCAGCTTGACAAACCATCTTATCTCTAGCATAGCTCTAGTAGGCTCTGTATACCTTGGTGTTCAAACCTGGAAACATCCTTCCACATGTGGTTGGTGTTGAAAGGAACCACTTTAGAAGCACCCTGGATTCAGGTTCTCTCCCTTCAATTAATTTGTATTTTTATCAGTTAAAGGTGACTTTCAGGACATTTTTCCAGTCAATTGTGTGAGGCTTCTTTTTCATTGCATAAATCTTTTCAGGAATGTGTTGCTTGTTTTCCATTTTGACTTTGTCTGAAACTTTATATGCAAACTTGCTCCTTTCCTCACCAAATTTTCATTTTCCCAACTTTTCACTCCACATGCAGCTTTCTCCCACTGCCAACCTGAAAGGAGTCAGTAATAATCACAACACAGCATGAATCCTAAGCTATTTTAAACCTTCATCCAAACAAATTAGACCACTATCTTTATCCAGCCTCACTGGATTTCTCAAGACTCACTAAGGAAGAAATCAGGTATTTTTAGCACATTATGACATTAAAGGTCTTTAGTCCAGTTCCCAGCAGTGCAAAAACCTTCTGAGCCCATTTTTTGTCTGCCCTTCTATTTTCTACATTTCCACTAGAACATCTGATGAAGCTCTGATTACAACATCCATGCGTAGCTACAAAACTACTTTACACAGACCAGTGTCAAAGGCCTGCAAACTACAAATATTGTTTGTCAGGCCAACAGCCCCTCTTCCCAGTATCAGTAATCTGTATTTCTTACCAAGTGGCTAAGAGATGGAGGATTTGTTTGTGACTTAAGACCCCATGCATGTCATCAGAGTAGAGAGACAAAGGCCACTTGTTACATTGTACTTTAGTTAGGAAGCAGGGAAATGAACACTAGCACTCAAGCAGTTTTCCCCTTTTCCCTTTCATTCATTCTGGACTCTAGACTATGGCACAGCACCTCCCATATTCAAAGTAGTTTTTTCCTCTTTAATCCACCTTCTCTGCAAATAGCCTCAGGGTGTCTCCTAGGTGGCTCCATGTCTAGTCAGGCTGACAGTAGAATTAGGCCAATCACAAATAATGTAGAACCTTGTGTACATAAAAGGAAAATCATCTGAAGGTATAAAATCCTTCCATTTAGAAAAATAAAATAAGGACTTAGTGGTAGATGACTGCCTAGATTATTATCTTGATCCCCAGCACAAGAAACGAAACAGCAAGCAAACAGAAGTAACAAGCAAATGCAGATAATATACTAAAGGTATTAACTCTGATTACGTGAATCAACAATAAAACATTGAATTCAGAAGCATTTTAATGCAATAGTATGCATATTAATCTAAGAATCTTGAATTAATTTCAATAGAGCTATATGTCTAATTGTGCTAAAACGAATTTAATGGTGGAATACATAATATATGCATTAGATTATATATTAAATATAATAATTTTTAAAAATTACTTAAATGTAACTAGGAATTTTATAATTAGTCTAAACAGATAAAAGAAAATTCAGATAATTCAAGAAAAAGATGTCTGATGAGCTCATATTCACTTTCATATGCCCACTTTTGTTTTATAACATTTTTGTAGCAAACCACACAATGATATTTATCTACTTATTATATGTGATGCTTAATTTTAATTCATCTTACCAAAATGTAGAGTCACCTAAAATGGAATCCCAGGGATTTCCTAATCAGGTTGACTTGTAAAACTTTTGTGGGAATTGCCTTGATTATTTTAATTGAGTTGGAAGAACTACCATGAGTGTAGGCAGCATCACTCCATGGACTAAGCCCTGGACTCTATGGAGAGAGCAGGATGAGCACTGGCAAGCATTTACACACCTATTGCTTTGTTCTAGCTAAACATATAATGTGACCTGATCTTAAAATCTCCTAACACCTTGAAAACTCTAATGATGGTCTGTAACCTAGAATTGTGAGCTAAGTCAACCATTTTTCTTTTAATTTGCTTTTGTCAGAATATTTTATCAAAGAACCAGAAATTAATATAAGACAATATCGGACACACACACACACACACACACACACACACACACACACACACATATATATATATATATTATATATATATATATATATATATGCGTGTGTCTTTAGGGAGATCCAGATCTATGCTTCTGAATACATTGCAAGCCACAATAATAATAATAATAATAATAATAATAATAATAATAATAATAGTAGTAGTAGTAGTAGTAGTAGTAGTAGTAGTTAGTGTGACAAATTTCTTTTTCAATCAGGTAATGATAAGAAATTTGTATTATCAGATGAGTCCACTTTCAGCATAAAATTTGCTCTTATTAAGGTCTGCTTATGGATTATTTTTGTGCTTTGCATTGGACAAATATCTGAAAATCAAATACCTTCAAGTAACCAAAATTCCTACAACCCAGAGGAACCAACAGTAAGACAATAATTTTAAATCTGAGACAATGCTTCCACACAACTTGGAAAGTCAGGTGTAGTACTGCATAACCTTAATCCCAGCACTTAGACGTGGAGGCAGGAGAATAAAGAACTCAAGGCCATTTTCAGCTAAATAGAAAGTTTGAAGACTGCCCATGCTACAAGGAACCATCTCTCATAAAAGCAAAACCCAACCAACCAACTGAAGATAAAATCTGAAGGGAAAGTTTAAAAGTAAATTTCAAAGAAAACTTTCCCTGCAGATGAAAAGTCAGAGGATTTAATGTATTAATCATTTGTATTTCACTTTACAATAATTTTGCAGAAGAATAAGTAAATATTTTTTAAATCAATAGGTGGTATACTGAGAAATGTCTGAGTAAATTTTTTGATCATTAAACTAAGTTTGAGGCCAATATGATGACTAAAGATAGCATTCTCTAGAGAAAAAAAATCCCATCTTTTGTCATGATTCTTAAAATTCTTCCAGCAAGTTGGGCAGGGATGGTGCATGCTGTTATTCTCATCTTTTCCATTCTAATCTCTTGCCTGCCAATCTGTCCAAATGCCAACATATTCTTTTTCACTTAAGGAGGGAGCCTGAGGTATGAGGTCAATTAATACAATACTGTGGGACATACAAACTTAGGCATAACAACTGAAATTTAATTTAGTCATCTCATGTTAATTACTAAGAATCCAGAAGAGAGCAACAACATAATTAAAGGGAAGGGGAGTAGGATTTATGGGGAAACAGAAGGAGATAGTGAAATATAGCCTCAAGAAAAGACAGCTAAAAGATATTTAATTTCATTTTCCTAATCCCCAAAGAAATAGAGTAGAGGAAAGTTATCAGAGCCAAAGAACTGCTATAAATATCAATACACATATAACAGTTACCAAAAGTATATGTGCAATTAGGGCATTCCAGTATTTAAGATTTATTTATATTTTCTTTAGAATTATTTGTTTTGGCCTCTGGACTCACAGAGGTACACTAACTTACAATACCAATGGATGAGAATTTTGTGCTTTGTTTTGCTTCCTGTGGTGAGTTATAAGGTGTTGAATTGTATGTTTGTAGTGCAAATTGGAGATATGGGATACAGTGAGGTTATTCTTTTTTTTGAATGTAATAAGAATATCCATATCCCTAGATTAATTTGAGATCCTTATTAAGTATAAAAATCAATTGAAATAAACCTAACAAGCTGTAGTAGATGCCATTAATCATTTAATATGCAAAATTAAAAAAATTAAGTTGACACTCTTTGATCATCAGACCCCATTTCTGATCCATAAAATCATTTAATTCATGAGAAGATCATAGCTTGAGAACAGAACTGAGACAGTGATGTAATCTCTTGCTTATGTAGTCTATTGCCTATTTATACTAAAATGTATAAAATTATTTGAAAACAAATAGAAAAAGTTTATATAACATATTTGGAAAACAATTTCCACTCAGCGCTTTTATTTCACTGCTGTTAATGCTAAATTCATATTTCATTTTCACAACTCTATTTTGATTCTTCTTTCTTTTTCTTTTTTGGTTTTTTGAGACAGGGTTTCTCTGTGGCTTTGGAGGCTGTCCTGGAACTAGCTCTTGTAGATCAGACTGGTCTGAACTCACAGATATCCACCTGTCTCTGCCTCCCGAGTGCTGGGATTAAAGGCGTGCACCACCAATGCCTGGCTGATTCTTCTTACTTTTATTATTCATTATAAATTATCAGATTTTTAAAATCTTTCTTATGGGACAACTATCAAGAGCATTCTGGTATGTAAGGTTATAAAGCTAAAATTGTATGAAAACACTAGGAAGCTGTATTTCAAAGTACCCTTTCTAATTCTCTTACTCATTCTCCCATCAAGTTTCTCTAGGTGGCCAATGTCATTCTATTTCACATACTTACTATTCACAAGCACCTGCAGGTATACTTACAAGAAGAAAGGGAGACATGTCTACAAAATGTTAGTGGATATTAATTCACCACTTATTCATAAATTATACAAATGCCTGTACACAATCCATGTTCATCAAAACAGGATTGTCATATGGGCAATTAGGGAACATTTTAACATGCTATGCTGCTATGATTCAAAGAAATATTAAGATATTCAATTGGTTAATAAATCAACGGAAAACACAAATTCAGAGACAAAATTGAATCTTGAGGGTAAGGGATGGAAAAATAGTTCAGCAGAGAAAATACATATGTAGCCTGTTAGATCTTGGGTTAAGTTTCCAGCTGTTTTGGGACATGGGATCCAAAGAGATGCTTGACACAGAGTACATCATTATAAGTAAAAGGAATTGTATTAATCTGAGTGTTTGTAGAGTTCAGAATTGATTAGAATAGCAAAGAAGGTTAAATAAACACAGATGATTGGGACACTCAGTACCATATCGGGCTCGCACATATTATCACTGTAGATAAAATAGTAATGAACAATTAAAATCAAACATTATTCCTTTGAAATTTACTTGAAGAACCAGAGAGACTATATAGGAGTACTATATGGAAGTTCAAGGAATATTTGGTCCTTTATAATGATATTAAGATCCCTCTCCCTCTTCCTCTCCATCTCTCTTTCAAAATTGCTTTCTTTTATATCCCTCAGTAATGTTAAGTGATCATTCTATTTCTCAGCAAGCCCTTGCCCTCCTTCCCAGTTCTGTTGGGATGACATTCCATGCTCATATCAGTTACCCTATCATGTAGACAACTTTAAGTTAGTAATGTTACAAGATATGGAAAAGCAGTTATGATGGAGTCCATGGTGCCAAGACAAGAGATTAATCTGTACCATTCCCCACAAGACACTATTTGTAACCTGAGATTTGCTGTGATGGTAGTTATGCACAAAAATGTTGACAAGTGCTCTAAAGATTTTTTAAGATAGGTGGGTGGTTTCTTAAACATTACCCACTATTGTGTACAATCAGGTAACTTCATGGTCTTTCCAATTAAATATTATGCTTCTATTTTTATGACTCAAAGAGGTAAAGCTCTTTGTAGGAAGTGGCAAGGGTAGAAAGACTATGCATATGTACATACAGTTTTAAAAAACAGTTCAGTAAAGTTCTCTTAAGTGACAAAACAAGCCTTCCTTAGTACTAAAACATCAAACTTCAAAGATAAATAAGGTAGAGCAGGGGAGGTTTGAAGGAAGGAAGTGATCAGAAAACCGTAATTAAGTCAATGAGATATGGACTTTTCAGTAAAATGGAAAAGCATAAAAATATTGGTTTTATTTATATTACTTAACACATAGGAGTAAAATCTCATTTTAAAAATAACTAGAACATAAAAGAAAATTTATTTCTTAACAGAAGACTACCGTTCATTTTTTAATAAATTAGTATGTCTTTGAAAAAATACAGATCTCATCTGGGGCTAAACTAGAGCTCATTGATTGATAAGACTAAGCAATTTCATAAGAATTATCTTAAAATGATGCATAATTGGAGCCTTAGTGTAATCCCACTTCTGATACTGAGCCAGCTCTTCTTTTTCCTCCTCCAGAGTGTGCAACCGCTCTTTAATGTATTTTAACAGCTCGTTGATTTTTTCCCATTTGCCCTCTGTTTCTTTCATTAGAGAAATGCTTTCTTCTTTGCGTTCATCATATACTCTAGTACCAGCTACTTCTCTGAGCAGCTTTAATCTCTGAGAGTCTGGTGCTGTTGCCATTTGGTTGATCTTTCCTTGTTTAACAATGTAATAGGGATTACTTCGAGAAAACCCAGCACTTTCAAGAAGATTCATGACATCATTTTTCCTCGTCAAGCTTGGCCCGAGTCTCATTGAGCTCCTGGTTGTAGATGGTGTACTCCAGGGCACGTCTCATCTTATCCCACTTCTGACACCAGATGTAGTAGGTAATTACCAATACGGAGTGAGGTAGAAATATAAGGGTATTTAATAGGGAAAAGCCTTACTTACAGAGCGAACCAGCCAGCCGGTGGTAGTCTGTACAGCAAGAAGCAAAGAGAGACCGAAACCAAAAACGCAGTCCCCCTACTCACTCTGACCACGCCCTCACAAGCCCTCAGGTACTCCTGTAGCCAGCCCCTAAGAAGGCGTGGCTACAGCTTCCCCTACACCTTAGAGGCAGGAGTGAGTACATTTCTGCCAAAGACTGAAACACTGCAGATGGCCTGATAGGTGGGATTTCACATAGGCACTTGCCCAACTCTTCATTTCACTGTTTTCTCATAGTAGAGACAACTATTTGGAATTTTTTTCTGACAAATTCCTTAAATAGTGGGCCAATGGCTACATATCTAAAACATGAACAAAATACATACTTGCCTACAATAGCTGTTCTGTTACTTATCTGGAGGTTCCAAACATATAGCTGAGGATGGAGCCACTTTTAAAACCCTTTTTTCAAACTAACCAAGAGGCCAGTGAGAGGATATTTTTAGTACACTCCCACACACACAAAATTAATAATATATGCAAATAAGACATTCAGTTTTTTTTCCATTATGTAGATTTATGTAAGTAATGGCGAAGATAGCAGTGAGCATAAGGATTACAACTGATAATGATTCTGGCAGTTTTCCAAGTGATTCAAAATTCATGTTGATACCATAACAATGTAAAATAAACATCACTATGTTTTGTGTGATGCTTATATGGAAAAATGAAAATGGTTTTATCCTCCTTAGTCCTACATTACAGTGACCTGTAAATTAAGAAAGAGAACAATACAAAATTTCAATTGAATTGCTTCATGTATCTGGTTCTTGAATGTCTCTGGCCTTTACTGTCTTCTATATAATGCACAGTCAGCTAATTCACTTGAAAGAGGGGAAAGGGATAAAATATCTAAATTGGTTAGCAATTAGCAGATATGAAAGACCTATTTGTCCCTGTTAATTAGTTACAGTAATTTTGCCTTAAGCATAAAGAACTAAATATATTGTCATTACAAATCTTTCTGCATACATCCATTATAATGAGATTATCTTAGTTGATGCACTCATTTCTTGAAATTGATGAAATTAGACTGCTTAAAGGAAAGAATGATTAGTTATACTACACATTTTGTTGGTATATATAGTTTCATACCTTGAAATGTTTCCATTCTTTCGCTTGTACCTTTTGTATATATTCATGTTTTACATCTTCCTAGAAGAAAACATAATATTCAAGTAAGTAAGTGAGTAATAATTTTGATTAGTATACATTGTATGTCCAACTAATAAATTTGCAATTAAAAAAATCATTGAAACACATAACCATGAGCAGCTAGAAAACCTCAAAGCAGCTTAACTGGGTGGGAAAAAAAAAAACAAGTGAGCCCACTTTGTTATTATTCCATCACAAAGAATCTAATTAGATCTTTAAAGACACACACTTTCTAGAAGTATAATTTATTAACACATACTATAAATAATTATTATACAAATGATTTAGTACATTTTTATAAAATGAGAATAAATATATCCAAAGCCTGTTTTATATATTTGATGATTTCAGACATGTGTATAATGTACTGTGGTCATATTCAATTCTCAAAGTCTTCTTTTAACTCCTCCTACAACACCTCATGTTTTTCTTCATGACTGGTTTTCCTCCACCTTTCATGTTTGTCTGTCTGTGTGTATGTGTGTATGTATATGTAAATATATATATATATATATATATATGCATATATATACATATATACATGTACAAATGTATACATATATGCATATATATACATATATATGTTTCTGTGTGAGTGTGAGTGTGTGTGTGTGTGTGTGTGTGTGTGTGTGTGTGTGTGTGTATAACCCAATGACTCTAATTTGTAGATGCATTTTAGGTTATTTGGTGGAGTATGGGGAGATTATGAACAGTATGACACTCATAATACTTAAAATTATAAACACAATCTTCTCAGTCCATGGAATATGATCAGGGCTGGAAATTAATTAGTATGCACTGTGTACAACCACTAAAATTACAGTTAAAGAAGACCACACATAATGATGAGAAGCAGAAAATACAAAACACAGATACAATAAAAGATTGGTGTTGTATAACACATTTGTGAGGTCCTCCCTGGAAAATACTGCTTCTCTGCTCTCAGAATTCGTTAGTTGCCTGTAGTTCCTACTGTAGGGTTAATGCTCCATGTGTAACCTGAAAATAAAACTTTGTATCATGATTAATGAAAACCCAGAGACTGATAGTGAGGTCGAAGCTCAAGCTGAGGGTCAGAAAAACAAAGCAGCCATCCCCTAGCTTTTACCTCTACCTCACACTGTAGGGTAATCTGGTTAGCTCCACAAATCCTGACTGCAAACCTAGACTGTTGCCTCTCTTCAATGTGGCTGCAGACTAAATCTCTCATGGGATTCTTTGGTTCTTATTTTATACCTCTCTAGAGCTGTGATTAAAAGTGTAGGATCCCAAGTGCTGAGATCTCCTTTGTGTGAGCTGTTTCTCTTTAGGTCTAGATCAATTTCATGTAGCTCAGTGTGACCTTGAACTAAAAGATCCATCCACATCTGGCTCTTGAGTCCTGAGATTAAAGGTGTGTCATGCCACTGCCTGGATCTATGGCTTGCTAGTATTGCTGCTGAAATTAAAGTTGTGTGTCACCACTGCCTGTCTCTATTTGTTGTTAGGTTTGCTTTCCAAATCCTCAGAGAAGCTTTAATAAGGCATAACTAATATATCACCACACCAATGGTCTTTCCCCCATTCATGATTGCATGTCTACTGATTTTATTCTTGTTCAGTTCTTGTTTAGGCAGCAATATTGATGAGACTCCATGGCCATAGTGTCTTTAAATTTTCTAGGAGTTTCAAGCTCACAGAAAACTTCCTAGTTTTTTGGCTCTTACAATATGTCTGACCCCTCTTCTGTTAAAATCTGAGTTTAAGACTCTGAGGCATAGATAGAGGTATTATATTGTAATTAGTAACCAATAGTCCTACCAAGCTCTGATGCCTATGAACCACAATAACAACTGGCATGGTGCAATATTCATCTGGGTGCAATAGTGGCACACATACCTGTTGGTAACCAATGGCTTTTTAACAAGACTTAGGACCTATTCAACAAAAGGGAAACCATGTCTGGTTTTGGAAACCTATAAAACTACCTGGCAGTAATGAGGGCATGTATCTTGTAGAAGATGTTACAAGTGCCACTTTACTGAAACTATATAATTTCCAGTTGCATTCTAAATATATATTCTTAAACCCACAAATAAGTATAGGCCTCACTTATCATCGAAGAAACATCTTGTAAGAGATAGAAATAGTTACAGAAAATCACAACTGATCAGAATTAAAGAAAAAAATGACAGTGAGCCAGAGGATGACATTGTGGAGAGCCACAGCCCTAAGATGGCGCCTGGCTGGATGCCAGGTAGTCCAAGCTTAGCTGTAAACAAGCCGTATTTGGAAGTGCTTGAGGCATCGGGCATGCTTCCTCCTTCTGTGGCCTATCTGGGATTGCAGGATGGCATGAACTGATTGGGCACTGAGCATCTACTTAAGGGCTTTCGGGGGCTGGGAGAAGAGAGAAGCTGATGATGTACAAGGTTCCTGAATAAACTGCTTGAAGAAGAGTCGTGGTCATGTTTCTCTTGCTGGTCCAGAGAGACGCAACAAGTGGTGGCCCTTACAGGGAACCTCCGTGGGTGAACAGCTCAGAACTTCCTGCAGTCAGGGCAGTCAAATGGTAAGTCCCAGGTAAGTTGGGACCAAGCTAAGGACCTCGGTAAAGAGGCAATAAGGTCTCAGGTGAGGAGCAACAAAGTTCCAGGATTCGGACAAAGCAGAGGTAACCAAAAGTGAAAGTATGGGAACTACAACATTGCAACCAATTTTGATTGCTCTTCAAGAGCTGTTACAGTCTAAGGGATTGAAATTAAAGAAAAGTACTTTAGAGAGATTTATCCAAGAGGTTGATGTGGTAGCCCCCTGGTTTGCTGATTCCGGTAATTTAACCACCAGCTGCTGGGATAAGTTTGGGAAAGACCTAGACTTTGCTTGGGGGCAGGGGACAGTGAAGCCCGGGACAAGACCAATTTGGAGACTTGTTCGCAGTTGTTTGGATGATCAGAGATGTTGCAGAGCCGTTGAGAAGGGGCAGGAAGTGCTAGAACAGCTGAAAGAGGAGCAGTCCCCTAAGTCAGAAAAGGACAGTAGTGAGGAAAGTTCAGAGGGGAGTAGCTCAGACACAGAAGAGGAACTAGAAATGCTAGCAGAAAAAATGGAGAGGGCATCTTTGCAGAAGCATTCAGGGTTCCTCGAGGTGGAGCCAACTGCTCCAGGACCGCCTCCCCCTCCATACAAATAACTTCCTCCCCAGTGGTTCTGGGGGAGCGTCCTTTTGCCCAGAGGTATGGAAAGAAGTGAGGCATGAGTTATGTTATCCTGTTTTCCAGAACAACGCAGGACAGTGCTATCATGAGGCCCTCGATTTTAAAACGCTCAAAGCCCTTGCTGAGACCATGCGTACTTATGGGGTGACTGCGGCCTTTACCACGGCGCAGGTGGAAGCTCACTTGCCATTGCATGACTCCAAGTGATTGGATGAGTTTAGTACAAGCTTGCTTAACCCCGTGGCAATATTTAGACTGGAAAGCCTTCTTAATCGAGTTTGCCAATGAGCAGGCTGCCGTTAATCGAGCAGCAGGAAACGCAGCCTGGGATGTGGACATGTTGCTGGGGCAGGGTCGGTTTGCTCAACAGCAAACAGGATACCCATTACAGGTCTTCGAGCAGATCAATATCATAGCAACTCGAGCCTGGAAATCATTGCCCAATAAAGGAGAAGTGAGTGGCAATCTCACTAAGATCATTCAAGGCCCCATGTAACCATTCTCTGACTTTGTAGCAAGAAGGTTGAGGCAGCAGGAAGGGTCTTTGGAGATCCCAATCTAGCTATGCCCTTAATAAAACAGCTTGTATTTGAACAATGCGCTAAGGAATGCAAGGCGGCTATTACTCCTTATAAACATAAAGGATTAGAGGCTTGGAGTAAAGAACCTATTAAGGGTGCTGTGAATATTTTTACTGATGGATCCAAGACTGGGTGTGGTGCCTATGTAATTGGGGAGAGTGCCCCAGTTGTTTGTCAATTTATACCAGGATCACCTCAAATGGTGGAATTCCAAATAGTTCTTGAAGTGTTTAAAAGTGTCCCTGAGACCTTCAATTTGATCTCAGATTCTAATTATGTGGTTAATCTAGTTAAGGATTTAGAAGTCGCTGGGAAAATAAAGGTAAATAGTCCCATTCAAAATTATGTGAACCAGCTACAAGAAATTATTTGGAAGCGCTCGCAACCCTTTTATATTCAGCATATTAGAGCGCATACTGGTCTGCCTGGAGCAATTAGTGAAAAGGATGATTTAGTGGATAAATGTACCAGAATGCAGTTTGCATTCGCCTCCCTTCCATTGGATAGAGCTCAACAATTTCATTCACAATTCCATGTTAATTCTAAAACTTTGCAATGCCGCTGCTCGTGATATGGTTAAGGATTGTAAGGATTGTGTTACTTTCCTACATCCTCCAGCTTAGGGAGTAAATCCTAGAGGATTGACTCTGCTTAAGTTATGGCAAATGGATGTTACTCATATTCCTGAATTTGGGACATTAAAATATGTGCATGTATCTGTGGATACCTGTTCTGGAGTGATACATGCTACCCCCTTAAGTGGGGAAAAACAAGGAATGTAATTGCCCACTGCTTGGAAGCTTGGGCTGCATGGGGCATGCCACAACAACTGAAATCAGCTAACAGACCAGCGTATACCGCTGTATGCTTTTCTGCCTTTTGCAAACAAATTCATATAGATTTGAAGCATGGACTTCCTTATAATCCTCAAGGTCAAGGTATCATTGAATGAGCTCATAGAACCTTGAAGGAATGCCTAATAAAACAAAAAGGGGGAATAGGCCAAGGCTGCACCACCAAGGAAAGAATATCTTTAGCTTTATTGACTCTTAATTTTTTTTTCAACTGGATGTGGATGGGCGTTCAGCTGCTGATCGCCATCATAGTGCCCTACCCTGTACTAAGGGATTGGTAAAATGTAAGGATGTCATTACTGGACTGTGGAAGGGTCCTGACCCTGTGCTATCATGGGCGAGAGGGTCTGTTTGTGTTTTCCCTAAGGATCAATCAGAGCCGATGTGGGTTCCAGAAAGGCTGACAAGAAGAGTCCCTGCCTCTGAGGATGGTAAAAATCATAAGCAGACCAATGCACCTGATGCTGGCGATCATGACGGTGATGCTGATCAACAAGACAACAGCAGAACCCTGATGGGGGATTCTGTTGGTGTTCCCGAAACCACTGCCAATCAGACATTCTGCTCAAGTTTTCCCTAGATTTTTTTAGTAGCAATTTGAGTTTAAATTTACCTTTTTTGCCTTTAGATAAGGATATTAGTCCTTTAGAGGGTAATGTTAGTTTTGGTTTGCCAGGGAATTTGTGCTTTTTTATAGTTAGTAATATTAGTCAGAATAATGATGGGTGCCCTGGGAGGAATGCTTATCCTTGTCAGTATCATTGCTTTATGGTGTATCTGCAGGATGAGTGTTTTACAAAGGAGAAGTAATGCCATGATTGCACAAGCCTTCACAGCCCTGGAGGCAGGGCAGTCTCCTCAGGCTTGGTTAACGGTACTCAAAAGCTAAGTAATTACTTCCTCCACACAGGTTGCGAGACGTAGTACTGCACATAAACTGTGAACTACATGAAGGGCAAGTCTGATTGCATATGGGTTGGTATCGTAGTAATCCCATCTCTGACAAAAGATACCAGACTGGTGTAGCTCCAGCTTGGCTGATACCTAGGCATGGAGCCATTACATTGTGCCTTATTTTCAGAGATCAGACCCCTACCCTTACCTGTTATGCTACAAAATAAAAAAGGGGGAACTGTGGAGAGCCACAGCCCTAAGATGGCGCCTGGCTGGATGCCAGGTAGTCTGAGCTTAGCTGTAAACAAGCCTTATTTGGAAGTGCTTGAGGCATCTGGCGCACTTCCTCCTTCTGTGTCCTATCTGGGATTGCCAGATGGCATGAGCTGATTGGGCACTGAGCATCTACTTAAGGGCTTGCGGTGGCTGGGAGAAGAGAGAAGCTGATGTACAAGGTTCCTGAATAAACTGCTTGAAGAAGAGTCGTGGTCATGTTTCTCTTGCTGGTCGAAATAGACGTGACATGACATGAGAGAGCAGAAAGATTGAGTCAGGGGAAGAACAGAGGAGAACAAAAAAGAGATACCATAATAGAGGGAGCCATTATAGGTTTAAGGAGAAATCTGGCACTAGAGAAATGTCCAGTAATCTGCAAGGTTGACCCCAGCTAACAATCTAAGAAATAGTCGAGAGGCTACCTTAAATGCCCTTCTCCAACAATGAGATTGATGACTTCCTTATATGACATCCTAGAGCCTTCATCTAGTAGCTGATGGAAGCAGAAGCAGACATGCACAGCTAAACACTGAGCTGAACTCTAGAAACCAGTTGCATAGAGGGTGGAGTGATGAGCAAAGGGGTCAAGACCAGGATGGAGAAGCACATAGAAATAGCTGACCTGAACAAAGGGGAGCTCATGGACACCAGACTGATAGCTGCGAAAGCACCATAGGACTGTTCCAGACCTACTGAACATGGATGTCAGTTTGGAGGTCTGGTTAATCTATGGAGTCTCTGGTAGTGGATCAGTATTTATCCCTAGTACAGGAATGGACTTTTGGAGACCAATTCACATAGAGGGATACTTTCTCAGCCTAGACAAATGGGGGAGGGCCTAGGCCCTGCTCCAAATGATATGACAGACTTTTAAGATCGAAGGACTCACCCTCCATGGGGAGCAGAAACAGGATGGGATATGGGCTGGTTGGGACAGCGGAGGAGGAGGGGGATAGGGAACTGGGATTGACATGTAAAACAAGCTTGTTTCTAATTTAAATAAAAAAAGGGGAAAAAGTGAAAATGTGGTGCTTAGTCAAAACAATAACTATACAAAACAAACATGTAAGTCTCTTTAAGCATGTTTGACCTTTATAGCATTCCGACCTAGTAAATTATAAGACAAGGTGAAATAAAACCTGCTATTTACTTAAAGTGAAATTTAACTAACATGATTTATATATTGTTATGTAACAGTTATAGTGTTCCATTTCTTTTGTTAATTTTTCTTTTGGCTCATAATACCCATAAAACTAAATTTTTGAGCATGATAAAGGGATTATGGCTCTCTCTATATAATGATTCAATGTTTGCAGAATTTCATATAGTATTTTAAAATAACTACCTTGTTCATAATCTGCAACACAGCTTTTAATTATCAAATGAGTGCCAGAATTTTACAATTTCTAATAATTTTATTTATGTTTTATTTTTACAAGAATTTGATTGAACACATGAACATAAAAACAGAAAAACAGGAAAAGCTTAAACAGGAAAAGCTTGTTCCATTTTGTTTAATTATTCAAACCACAGCCTGTGACACTCCTTTGGGTCAATGAGCAATTAACATAATACAAATGATAATTTGGTTTCATATGTTGTCAACTATAAGAAGAACATAAAATGTATAAAATATACAGCTGCTTATTTATCCTCTGAAGCATGGTCTAGTGCATAGTATGCTTTCAGTAGTCAAATATAACTTGCTCACTACAATGGTATTAATAAAAACTGAATATATTAACAGAAGGTAAGTCACAGATATGACTCATTTTATTAAGTATGAATGAACATAATGCTAAATGTAATTTAAACATTAACTATTAGACACATAATAACCTTATTTTATTCACTTCATGTTTTACTTTGCTGTTCAGAAAATAACAAATACAGGGATTTGGGGGTAAAAAAGTTGTGTAGAAGCATGTAAGTATTTGGTTTTTATTTGAGGATGTGATGATTTGGCAGCATCTTCTAAAATGATGCCTGTAATGACTCTCAGCATAAAGCAAACTTTGAATTAATTACAGTGGATATGGCTTTCCTGACATAATTTCTCATACATGGATTGTGTTCTGCATAACTTCACATTGTAGAATAACTAATGACCCCATTCTCTTTTTGGCAGTCCAGTGAAAACAAAAAGCAGATGTTCAATATGAGCAGATGTCCAAGGTGACACACTAAACATATGCAGCACTGGAAATCCTAGATGTTCTGGCCTGTGAATAGGACTGGCTGCATACCCAGGGTCTCTACTAAGTAGTGTCTGCTTTGGTCAGAGTAGGATTTCATCATTGTATTAGATAATGCTATCCTCCCACATTGTAATTTTTAAACCATGCCAAAGCACTTCCTTCCAAGAAAATACGAGTAATGATAAACACAAATTTCAAATCCCTAGTTTTTCACTTGTCATATTATTTCTACAGAAATTAACAAATAGGGGCTGGGAGCTTAGCTCAGTGAAAATGATTGCCTGGAATTCAAAGGTCCCTGGATCAGTCCTAAGCAATGTAACAGCAACTATAACAACCACATCCAAAATCAACCATAAAATCCAAGAATAGCAAAAATAATCAATGGACTATATTTTTTTAAAATGATTGGCACCTTTGAAATACATTCTTTTGGAAGTTTATTTGTCCAATTTTATGTATATTTTTATCCTGCATATGTGTATATGTATAATATTAAAGAAAAACTTGAATTTGAGAGGGAGGGAGTGTGGGAGAAGTTGGAGGAATGATAGAGGAGGAGAAATAATTTAAAAATATTATTTATATAAGAATTTCTCTAAAATGAACAAGCAAATAAACACACACACACACATAAAATGCTTTTATGTTTATACTGTTGTAAATCCTAAAATTAAAATAATATAGAAGAACAAATATGCATGACAAACATAACTAAAGGAAAAAAGTATTTATTTGCCTCATAATTCCGGACTAGCTCATCGTTGCAGGAAATTTTTCTTGAAAATAGATTTTTTCCATAGAAGATATGATGATCACTATTTCCCATTATCCAAGATGGGAGACACCAATTAAACAAGAACCTTTGGACACAATACTGACATAGGTATGGATTCACAAAACTGTGGCAGTATGCACATGACCTTCATGGGTGTAAGCACAATGGAATTCCAACACTGAGCAGGGATGTGGACACACACTTCCATCCCTGATCTAGAAGCTATCTCCAATTGATAACCCCTGGCAAAAGAAAAATTTGTTTTCTCCAAGTCTCACTGCATACACAAACCACATTTCAGAGAATTTAAGATGGCAGAACATTGAAGCAGCTAGTCACATTGCATTTTTATCAAGAGCAGAAAGCAATGAATTAATACATGCACAACACTGTTCAACTAGGTTTCTTCTTTTCATCCAGTTCAGAGCCCAGGCTTTGAAATGATGATGCCAACATACAGAATAGTCTTTCTGCATTAACTAACACAACTAATGTAATTCCAAACTAGTAAATTCCATCCTAATCAAAGCAGTTCTTCATTGTGACTGTCCCTTACAGATGGCAGTGTTTTATAAATAAAACACTAATTGGCTTGAAGCCAGGCAGGAGGCATAGTCAGGTCTACCATACTAGGAGAATTCTGGCTAAAGGAAGGCACAAAGACACCATGTGGCTGTTGAAGGAGTAACATGCTGGAGCATTCTCCAGTAAGATAAGACCATATAGAAGTACACAGATTAATAGAAATGGGTTAATAATTAAGAAAGAAATAGCCAGTAAGAAGCCTAAACCACCAGCTAAACAGTTTAAAATTAAGAAAAGACTCTGTGTGTTTTTTGGGGGGCTAAACAGCTATGGAACCAGGTGGGACAGAACCTCTAATTACACTTATGATCTATAAAAGGTCATTCAAGACTAAAAATTTAATATTTAGATCTATTAATTTGGTACTTTTGATATTTTAGTATAATGTTTAAGAAAATATCACATTTCCTCAACTATAACCATTGAACATTTCCTTCAATCATAGTTTTTTTATTTTAGTAAAACTGTAAATATCATAACTGGTTTTAATGTTACCAGTAATTTTTGCAATTAAAAGTAATTTTAGTATTGCATGAAAATTAAATGATACCTGAAATTCAATTTCATTTTTATTGATGGCTAGAATCAGAAAAATTTTATGTGAAAGAATTTATTCTGGTGATCTTAAACTGCATTGCATTTCAGTTTAGTGCCCATTACTACTCACAAATATGTGTGACCAAAAAAAAAATGTTAGTAAATATTTGTCTATGTCTTTATATTAATCACCATGTCTAACTTTAAAATATGCAGTATATCCCTTTAATGAATATCATTTATAAAAGTATCTATTTGTACATCTATAAAATACAATCCTCCCATTCTTTAAAGTCTCACTATCTATTATAGAGCAATTTAAGCACGCAAAACCTCAAAATTTTCCAAACCAGAGAATAGATTGAAAACAAAATGAAATAGAGACAAACATTCCATTAGTGTTAAGGTGTTGCTGAGGTGGCTTGAGGTTTGTGCTCTTCAGAAGTGTAATTGTTGACTGTGCTGTCTCTTCTCCACAAATAGACACGATCTCTGTCTAAAGCCAGGGTTCTAATGGAACTGCAAGGGATTTCAGGTAGTCTGGATTCTCCAGGGCTGCTAAAGAATTTTAACATGGCATAAGTTTGCTTGCCCTGGTTACATTTTTGTTTATGTTAACTTTGCTTTAGAGAGTTGGGTAATAAGCTAGTACTTTTGCTGTAAATATAAGCAGGCCATTAAACTTTATGAAAACTAAAACCTTTACATTGCCTCTGGGTACACTGACTAGGCTCCTCTGAGATTGTCCAGATGTGACAGATGAATGAATCCCACTGTGCTGATCTTTATCCTGGAGAAAATCCCAGAATGTTCTGGCCAGAATAAGTTTAAAAAGGTTGCTTAGTCATACATTGCTTCCTGCTTCAAGTCCAGAATCAATAATGGGTCTCTTGATTTTGCATTTATATCTTATATTTATATGACAACACCCATTGTGAAATGCCATAGGGCAGATGTATTATAAAAAATACACAAAATTCTAAGAGCCAGAAGTCATTTTTAATTAACATATCAATTAGGAAAAGCTCCTCTGAACAGATGTCCCTTGCATTGTGCCGAGCCACTCAATGAGCTGTTAGGTCAAGAACAGAAATAAAATCGTGAAATAGACAAAAGGTTTTGGGCAATTGCAGGAAAACTCTGGTTGGAACTGTGTCTGTCAACATGCCACTACAGTATCAAAAGTTTATGTCAAATGGATGTTTTTTGCTAGTGGAAGTAAAAACTTGTATAGCCACTACAGAAATCAGTGTTGAGGTTACTCAGAAAGATGGGAATAAATCTCCCTCAAGATGCAACTATCTCATTTTAGGGTACATAACCAAAGGACTCTCCATCTTACCACAGAGACACTTGCTCAACCATGTTTAATATTACTCTATTCATAACAGTCAGAACCTGGAAGCAACCTAGATATCCCAAAACAGAAGAATGGATAAGGATCTGGTACATTTACACAATGGAGTATTGCTCAGCTCTTAGGAAAATTTGCTGGCAGATTGATGCAACTAAAAAAGAAAATATCATCCTAAGTGAGGTAACCCAGAAAAATAAATATGGTATGCATTTGTTTACACTTGGATATTATCCATTAAGTAAATGATAACCAAGCTATAATCCACAGACACAGAGATCTTAGGTGTAGAAATAGGGACTGGAAAGAAAACGTGGTTCTCCTTGGGAAGGAGAAATAGAGCAGATCTTATGGATGGACTAGGAGCAGAGTCTACTGGACATGGGGATCATTTGTATAGGAAGGGAATGTTTGGGGAGACATATACTTGAAAGGCATTTGTGAGTTGTATGGAAACCATGTGCATGGAAGCTTCCTAAAGTTTATAAAGGCAATCCTAGTGAAATCTCCAAATAATGGGAGAGACAGTACCAACAGGTCATCACTTGTCACCACATGAAGCTTTCAGTACTGTGTCTGGGTAAGATAGAATTGATTTGTTGGATAAAGTGGTCTCTGGAAATGCCCAGACAATACAGGTTGATGCTGCTCTGCAGACCAACAGCAAGGCCCCACTGCTGAAGACAATACCCACAGAACTCACTTAACAATGGAGAGCTTAGTCTGGTTCCTACATAGAATCTTCACCCTTATGTTCTAGTGTCTTTGGCACTGAAAGGTAATCTTCCTCTAACAGAAAAAAAAATGTGTACACCAACCCTGTCATCATTCTTTGATCTACAGTGCTGTCCTGCTTGTAAAATATGCTAGGGCAATGGTGGGACAAAGCTTGTGAGAGTAGCTGTCTGATTTGACTTCAGGCCCATTCCATGAGTTAGAACCCACATCAAACAGTGCTTGGCTGATGAAGAACCTGGGCCTAGACAGCTCAGGTGCCTAGAGTAAAACCCAATACAACTGTCACCCACAAAGTATCAATAAAATGACTCCTTATGATATTATGCTATAGTCATAGAAGAAACCAGCAATAAATGTGTTTAAGTTCAGGTTACCTATTCCAAAACAATTTTGAGTGTTGTATTTCATTGTTACTTTAGTTTTCAGTTTTTGACATACTACTAAGGTTTGTTCCTCATGGAGGGCACTCAATCTAGTCTAACTTCTGTCTCAGTTTTTAATTATTTCTTAAAGTCTTAATGAAGAAAAGAGATGTGCTTGCCTGGGTCTGAGCTTACACTTGAAATAACATTATGGGAAACCAAACTAGAATTTCCTTATTCAATTTAACCCTGTAATTCCTCCCATACCTTTCATTAAAAGAAGTGGAGACATCAATCACTATATTGCCTTTGGAAAGATACAGACAAAGGTGGAAAACTTATACACTTCTGTTACTTTGAATTTGACTTCTCTGCCTTCTACCTATTGATTTTTACTTCTTAGGATATACTCCCTATGTATTCCCACCATGTTGGAGAGAATCTGTGACTATGTGAGAAAGAAACAGTAGCATGGAAATAAGGTTCAGAGCATTACTTTTGATAACTGAAAGTTTGTAAAATTACAATATCTCTAAGTGGTAGAACCAATTGTTTATCCATGTTAGTAAAATATATTTGGATAATATTATCATTATTATTATTTAATCTTTCCCTTTACCCTTATACATAATTAATTAACTTATTAGTCATGAAATTAAACAAGTATACTTACTTAAATTATCAAAGAACATGCTAAACAAGGCAAAATCTCTCCCTACAGAATGGGAAAAGAACTTCACCAATCCAACATGAGATAGAGGGCTGATCTCTAAAATATACAAAGAACTCAAGAAACTGGACATCATCCAATTAAAAACTAAAAAATGGTGTACAGATCTAAACAGAGAATTCTCAAAGGAACAATCTCAAATGGTGGAAAGACACTTACAGAAATACTAAACATCCTTAGTCATCAAGGAAATGCAAAAGAAAACCACACTGAGATTGCATCATACACCCATCAGAATGTCTAAGGTCAAAAACACCAATAACAGCTTATGCTGGATAATATGTGGAAAAAGGTGAACACTCTTCCATTGCTGGTAGGAGTGCAAACCTGTACAGCCAATGTGGAAATTAGTATGACAATTTCTCAGAAAATTAGTCATCAACCTATGACAAGACATTGCAATACCACTTTTGGTCATATACCCAAAGGAGGCGCATTCACACCACAAGGACATTTGCTCAGCTATGATTATAGCAATATTATTTGTAATACCCAGATCTTGGAAAGAGCCTAGATACTCCTCAACTGAAAAATGGATAAAGAAAATGTGGGGTATCACAATGGGGTACTACTCAGTGGTAAGAAACAATGACATTCTAAAATTTGCAGGCAAGTGGAAAAAAAAAAAAAAAAAAACCTGAGTGAAGTATCCCAAAGTCAGAAAGACAAATGTAGTATATACTCATTCATAAGTGGATACCAGACATAAAGCAAAAGATACTCAACCTATATTCTACAACCCCACAGAAGCTAGAACCCTCTTCCAGAAATAGATGGAAGCAGATTTGGATATAGGAAAGGGTAACAGGAAAGTCAATATTACTTAGATGACCATTTTAGTTATTGTATGTGAAGACTTGGTTGTCTTTGAGTAAAAAAATTTGGAAATTATATTCTTTTTATAAGTTTAATAGCTAAATAACTACTAACTAATCAAGTGTCAACTAGAAAATGGAGAAGCTGCATGTACCACATGCATTGTGAGGTGACTAAGACAGGCTACCTACTAGGTTCCTCTGTGTTAAGCCATTGATCTTTCTGTCTTTGAATGTCAACAGCTAGGGAGTTAGGGTAGCCAAGATCACAGATTCCAGACCAAACCCATTTCCTTGGCTTTTATTCTCCTTTTCACTGCTGCTATGCTCCTGGTAACTGTCAAAGAGTAATGAAGTGGATGTCAGACATGAATTACAGGTTTATGACTAGGGAAGCCAGGAAAGATATTAACTGACTTCTCCAGAAAGGACTTCATTATTAGTATGGCATTCTATGAATTTTTATACTACTTTCCGTGAAGATTCTTGAAATAACCTACTTATTAACAGATGAACATGAAACTTGAGAAGGCCAACTGATAAGGAATTCCTTAATTTCCCCAGTAGCTTTATGATTCTTAAATTTTATAGTGATCTTTTCATATTTCTCTTTAAAAGCTGAGTGTAATTATTGTGTTACAGATCATATTTTTGCTCAATAATAAGCATATAACTTTCCATAAGCATAAAAGTATCTTGATTGAATTTTTAACAATTAAAAAATGTCATTTTTCCCGGGCGCTGGTGGCACACGCCTGTAATCCCAGCACTCAGGAGGCAGAGACAGGTGGATCTCTGTGAGTCAGTTCGAGACCAGCCTGGTCTACAAGAGCTAGTTTCAGGACAGCCTCCAAAGCCACAGAGAAACCCTGTCTCGAAAAACAAAAAACAAAAACAAAACAAAAAAAATGTCATTTTGTTTTTCATGGTATATTCATATAAATTTCTATGCTGAAAACAAAATGTGTTAACAGTATCACAGAAATAAGCTCCAGTATTTTCAAATATTTCTCTTATTTTCTGTGTTTCTTTTGTTCCTTTTCATATAGTCAAAAAACATCTCATCTCTGTACATGGATATAATATATACACTATATATATATATATACATATATATATATATATATTATATATATATATATATATATATTTCCAAAATGTTTGAAGCAATAGCATATTAAAACTTGTTAATCAAGTAACTGAAAAACCTTATTCTCACTATAATTGGATGTTTATTAAGTGTTTATGAATAGATCTCATGAATATAATTCAGAAAGAGAAAGCACTTACAACATGGGTCAAATGACCTGAATATCAACTACAAAAGGTTTTCCTCTGACTATCACATGTGCAGTACACACATATGCGCGTGCACGCACACACACACACACACACACACACACACACACACACACTGATTATAGATAAATTTAACCATGTGAACAATAATCACCATAATGAAAATTAAAACACTATTGTAAAATCTTTGGAGAAAAACATGACAAAAGAAAATACTCAGTGTTTGAAAATTCTATGATTTAACACTGTTAAAGTGCCTAAAATACAAAATACACACATTTAAAACTCTCCTCATCAAAATACACATGACATTTTTCTTGAAGATATAAAATCCAGCCTAAATTCAGGTAGAAACTCAAAAAACTCAAAATAACCAAACCACCTTGGAATATAGGCAAGCATGAAGAAAGAAATCAGCCTTCATGTTGGCAGCCAACAGCACTTCAACAAAGTTACTGTGTGTGTGTGTGTGTGTGTGTGTGTGTGTGTGTGTGTGTGTGTGTGTGTGTGTGTGTATCAAAGACAGTATAAACATCATATAACTGGTGCTGGGTTAACTAGATACTCATAAACAGATGCATAATTTCTGTCTCTCACTTCTTAAAATCCTCAGCTCAAAAAGATGAAAACCCTGAATGTAAAATCTTATAATGTCTTTGAGAAAACATTGGAGGAACATTAGCACTCATTGTATGAGAAATGATTTAGGATATAAGTCTCATAAAAAGAAATGTGGATAGAAAACTAAGATTATATAAAACTGGAAGGTTCTATCCAAGAGACAATTTACAGAGTAAAAAGACAATCTATTCATAATGGAGAATACCAGGGAACTATTATTTGCCAAGATATTTATATCTTGACATGGTTACAATCTGAAAAGAACTCAGCAACAGAAACATTAATGTAACTAATCTAAAAATTATCTAAAATAGTCTTTATTTAAAGAAGTTATGCAAATGACCAGCAAGTTTAATATACCCCAAGACTATGTATGTGCCTAGAGTTGATACTGCTTAGAGTGGGCTATATCTCCCTTAGGAATCATTAATCAAATATTGCCCAATAAGAGTTGCTTACAGGCCAATTTGAAACATTTTCTCAATTGATGCTTTCTCTTCTTTTCGTGACTCTAGCTTGTGTCAACGTGATAAAACACACACACACACACACACACACACACACACACACACACACAAACACACACAGAGAGAGAGAGAGAGAGAGAGAGAGAGAGAGAGAGAGAGAGAGAGGGGGGGGGAGGGAGGGAGAGGGAGGGGGGTGAGAGAGAGAGACCACACCTTTAACTAGCACAGTTACTAAATACCTATCTAGAATTTAGTCATCCCAGCAAAAATAACATGAAGTAAAAAATCTTTCTTTGTTCACATGAGAAATATTAGCATATACATGTTTAAAGACCAAAAGTGTATGATGTGCAAATGGATGTGTACGGAGAAGATTATTTAAAGTTTTGATAATTAGAAGAATATAGGCAACTTTGAATCATTCATTTGAAAAACTAAAGCTAACCAATTCCTTCCAAAATATGCTATAAATTTTTCATGTCTCCAACTAGAAAATGACAATATAAAGATCATTCCATGCACTCTATGAAGAAAACCATTTTGTTCTGACTTCTTGTAAAAGTAGATTCAGAACTTCTGTTGGGCTGAGTAGATTAATGTGTATCAAAGCACTGATCTGGTTGGAGAAGCTTAGGGAGAAGGAATCACTTTTATAAAGTGTTCTACATTCTGCTAATGCCACAAGGTCATGAAAATCAGCAACCTGAGGAATAGCTGTCATTGTCATACTGATGACTTGGCACTATTTGTCTAAGATGCTGAAAGGATTTGCTGTGAGTGAGAATTGTTACTAGGGACAAAGAGGAGCTGAGCTTTTGATGATTCTGAGTCTGCAATGATGAAATTAGAAACTTTGAAAAATATCAAACACTTAGTCAATTTTCCCCATATGATTTCTTTGTAATACAAAGGCTAAAAGAAAATCTAAAGGAACAAAATTATTGTTAAATTACATTCTCTAACTTTATTGGAAACCTTGATGAGTAACTGAAATTCAGGAAGCAGACCATTGCATTTCCTGTGAGATTCAACTCAATTTTCCTTGATTGGATAAAGTGACCAATCCAGCTCTTTGTCAGCCTACTACAGAAATGAATCCAATCAACAGAGGAATATCATCTAAAATCTGAATAAGTATTTGTTAATTCCATTATTAAATTAAAAGTTATCTGTCATAAGGACAATCACGCCTAACAGAAAAGAGGATCTATAGATATTTTACATACAATGTCTTATTAATATTAAGATTAGTAGATTAAGGAATTTAAAATAACTTTAAATGCAAGTTTCTAGAGGAAAAGATGGACTACAAACTCAAATAGAATTATAAATCTTTGGTGTTATGACTTCACAACAAGAAACCAACACAGAAAAATTTACAATCATAGAAGACAAAATTAGAAAACTGGAAGAAAGGAAATTAATGACTCTAAAGTGAAGGAGAGATAAAGACAACAAGAAACACACAAATTATGTAGGAAAGAGGATATTGTAATGAAAAATTTTCACCTATGTTCCCATGGAATTCAAAATGAGAACAGACAATGAAACAGCAATATTATTTGAAATATATTACCTATATATCTCCCAAACCCAATGAAATTTAAAGCTCATAGATTTAGAAATATAAAAGTAGAGCACTATACAAAAATAAAACCAAAAGCATATTCATGCACAGCAAAATTATATTATTTCAAAGTAAGATTGAGCTGAAGTTCCACTGCTAGAAAAAAAGAACCATGGGCAACTAGTAACTACTGAGAGGGAGAACTAGTGTCTCCCAGGGGTGAGCACCCCCAAATGGTTATCCAGTACAAAACAGTCAGCCCTAAATTTATGTACACCCAGACAACACTAAAGCACTCAGAGAACTGTGCAATACATATATATATATATATATATATATATATATTATATATATATATATATTGTAACAGTAGTAATCAGATTAAAAGAAACTATCAGTGTGAGAATGAATGGGAAGAGGAAACACAACTAGAAGGAAGGAGCCAACAGTGGAGGGTTTTAGGAGAAAAAATGAAGGGGGAATGTAGCTATATTTTGATTGCCAAAAGCAATCTACAGATTCAATGCAATCCCCATCAAATTCACAGCACAATTCTTCACAGACCTTCAAAGAACAATTCTCCACTTTATATGGAAAAACAAAAGACCCAGGATAGCCACCAACAACCCTGTATAATATAAGAATGTCCAGAGGTATCACCATCCATGTCTTTAAGCTCTATTATAGAACTACAGTCCTGAAAATATCTTGGTATTGGCACAAAAATAGGCAGGTAGACCAATGGAATCGAATTAAAAACCCTGAAATTAACCCACACATCTACGAACACCTGATTTATGAACAAGAAGCTAAAATTATACAATGGAAAAAGAAAGCATCTTCAACAAATGGAGCTGGCATAATTGGATGCTAGCATGTAGAAGACTGCAGATAGATCCATATCTATTGCCATGCACAAAACTTAAGTCCAAATGGATCAGAGACCTCAACATAAATCCAGCCACATTGAACCTCTTAGAAGAGAAGGAAGGTGGTACCCTGGAACAAATTGATACAGGAGACTGCTTCCTGAACATAACACCAGTAACACAGACACTGAGATCAACAATTAATAAATGAGAAGCTTCTGTAAGGCAAAGGACACAGTCAGCAAGACAAAAAGGGCAGCCCACAGATTGGGAAAAGATATTCACCAACCCCACTTCTTACAGAGGGCTGATTTCCAAAATATACAAAGAACTCAAGAAGTTAGTCTCCCAAACACCAACTAATCCAATTAAAAAGTGGGGTACAGAATGAAAATTTTGAAATTATAAATAGTTCTTAAAATTGAAAATATATCACAGTAGGTTATTTGGTTGATATCAACAAGTTAATTCTAATAGTTAAATGCCAATTCAAAAGAGAAAAAAACAAGAGAATTGCTATGTAAAAAGGCTATGTAGGAATAGTGGCTTGGCCAAAAAGTCAGCATTTATAGAAAAGTTAAGGCACAGTAGTTATTAGCTTGAGAATAAACAAATACATCAAGAAAATACAAGAGAATTTTGAGGCTTGTCTATCTAATAATTTGCTTTCTAAAAAATACGGCAGTGCAGTTCAGTAAGTACATGGTGACTTCTTTCACAGTAGAAGAGTTACTCAGAAAGACCTTCAAATCGCACCACAGACAATAGTCAATAGCCAATTCCATATCAATGGACATGTAAAACTACAAAGCAATTAAGGTTATACCTTGGAACATTGACTCTGATTGAGCAGGTGAGTTTACATAATGATCCTCCCAAGCCAACACAGACAGACATTTGGCTATATACCTGCAGCTATCATAAGAGCAAACAGAGCTATGTATAGAGTTCATTTTGTTAAACCATAAAAATAATTTCATGTCTCAGGGAAAATGCTCATCAGTACAAAGTGCATAAAACTTATAAATGTGTTGTATTTAGATATATGATTTGCTTGCTTAATTTTGACTATGCTAGAATATAGTAAATGAAAATGATGCTAGCTTTTGCAAAGTCCTGGAATAGAAGTCCCATGGAACGGAAAATTCAGATCAGCTTGGTAACTGTCATAAAAGAGCATAGTTGTGTAGACAGAGTGAAAAATGAGTATATGATCATTAACAAGTTGACATAGTAAACGATTCTGTTTTCTTTTCATGTGTTTAGCACAGATGTTTCTGGCTCAGTGTTCAGAATCCAGGCTTCTTGTCACCAAATTGGAAGATGGACTTGGCACATTTTTGTACTTAGCATCTAAAAGCAATCTATCTACATAGCAGTCATTAGTAAACAATCCAAGATTTAGAGAGTGAAGGAGACTTACTTCAAACCTGTCCCTGCAAACTACTGGAAATATTTTAATTAGAAACTTCTAAATCCCTCTCTAGACAAACTTCCAACCTAGGATTTTCTCCTAGCCCTACATTACTATGCTTACCTATCTTTTAAATGTCTACTCCTCTTAATATATCACATGCTCCATTATGCCTGGACTAATGCGAAGCATAACCCAGATTGCATTCAAACATAGATAGTCCTTTCAAGTCCTTCCTAATCTCACCACTATGCATGAAAAGAACTTTGACTACTTTTTAAAATACAAAATTGTATCCCTTATCCAATTTATGGAACTATATACAGATATAATAATGTTATTTTATGATCCAAATATAGTGTGTAGATTTATTGTTGTTATTAGGAGATAGCATCTAAGAATTACATATGATGCCCAGGGCACTACTGACTGAAGCTCCACTCCCAAATAAGGAAACTCTTTGTCATATCCCCTTTGAAATAGCATTTCCTATTCCAGGCCAGTGGCACTGCTGTAAAGAACATCACCTAACTTTTGTTCGAGATTTTCGTCTTTCTATTCAGTCAGACAAATCTGCACTTATATCAGCAGAGGCAAAATTTAATTTCTGGGAATATGCAGTTATCATTGGTACTAACAGATACCATCAAAGCTTATAATTTCTCATCTCATAATGCCCTTCTTGGAGGAGGTGATGGCCCCATTAGCATCATGACTTGTTATTAGGAAAATACGAAGAGGCAGTATTTTTATCTTATCATGCTATGTTGATTTCAACCAAAATCATTTGAATGTTTTACCTAAATTTTTAAATCCAAAAGAAATTCTCAAAATGCAATTCAAATTTCACTTTCTTGAAGGAAAAAGCAGAGAAACTTATGTTTTTACAAAAGTTGGGTTTTGAACAGGTTTATTGTATGTTTCAGTTCAACTATAATGAAATACCAAAAGCATCAGAGAGCATCATTTGAATTTCACTAAAACCTCATTGGTAGCACAGAATGGAGGCTGGCACTTAGAACCGCTCTATAAATACACCAACATTTAAAAAGCCACTTTAGGTATTTCTAACCCTCAAAGATTTTGGAGACCTAATCCATCAAAATTATTTCCTTCTTCCTTTGATCTCTCTAACATTTTCTCACATCACATTTATATAACATAAAATCTGTCACAAATTACATATAGGAGCTCCATTCATATAGCCTTAGTGTTTTGGGTTCTAGCTTCCTTTCAATAGGATTAATTCCCTTCGTAGAGACAGATTTTTCTAGGCTGCTATGGACTGCTATTGACATCAGATTGTCTATATGTTTTGGCATACCAGATGAGACAGTTAATATTCTGGTATGAATTCAGCTTCTACACCTTTAATAAACACATTATAAATGCAATTTTATACAGATAGACATATGTTTTATAAATACACATGTATATTTGTGTGTATGTACATATGTGCATATATATGTATATTGCAGCTATATAGCACAATAAATTTAAAATGCAAAAAAATTAACTGCATCTTTTAACTATCTATGTAAAAGTTTATAGTCTGGGGTGGAGATGACTCAGTGGGTAAGATCTCTGACTGTTCTTCCTCAAGACCAAGCTTTAATTTCCAGCACCCACATGGCAGCTCACAAATGTGACTCCAATTCCAGGGGTTCTGACTAACTCATCCAGACTTGCAGACAAAACACCAATGAACATGAAATATAAATAAAATATTTTTATAAGTCTATAATCTTCCTTGGAAAGGAAGGGGCCAGGGTTGGTGGGGGCAGGGGAGGAGGGAAAGGGAGGGAGAGAGAAAGGGAGATGGAATTGACGTGTGAAGCAGGTTTGTTTCTAATTTAAATAAAAATAAATTTGTAAAAGATTATTATAAACAGAAACGAGATCTGTGTTAACATAATAAAACAAAGATATGTGTTAAGGAGTTGACAAAATATTGTTTCCAGTCATTGAAAGGAAAAAAAAGAGAAACTTTTCTATAAGACTACCTAAAAACACAGTGTTATTAGGGTAGGTCATAATGGATTTGCAGCCTAACTATAATGCTATAAAATGTTACCACAGTAAAAGCCAAACACATGGGTGGATGAGTCACTATAATTCTTTTAACATTTCTAATCATGATGTTGCCTAAAGAATATGCCACATTGCAATCACTTTAGTGGGGAAGATACAAACCATTGGAACACCAAAAATAAGTATCAACATCTAGTTCCTGCAACTGACATTTACTATAGTATGAACAGTTTTCTTACTTCTGTCAGATGGCCAAAAGTTGGTTTTGCTGTTTGAATCATAAGTTCCTTGGTCACAGAGTCCAATGCTATAGAAAAATTATATTAAAAAATAACATTATTAAAAATAATTTTAAATATTAATGAAAAAGTCAACTTATTCGTCCATTATTAATATGAGAAAATAAGACAAAAGTGAATTTTCTTTAATAATAAAATAGATTTATTGATTCATCCCATATCACATTCACAGAAAACAACATCATCCTGCAGAATTGGAGCATAATGATTCAGTCTAATTGTCATAGTACACACATTCATAATCAAAAATTATTATCATTTCTGACCTACTCTTAAAAGAATCACTTCCACTACACAGCAACAGAGCATTAAAGTACTATTTTTAAAGTATTCCATACTCCGAAGATATGGGCAAGTAAACCAAATTAAAAGGTGACATACAATTTATCTTTCAAATGTGTGGCTGTTGGAGAGCAAAAAGAAGTTATTTATAATTATACTGCAAATAGTGTAGAAAATGTTGCATGTAGAAACTAAAAGAAAGTATACTTGTAACATTTGGGAATGTCTAGATTGTAGAGCATAAAAGCACTGCAGGATGGTCAACTACCCTCTATGGATCAGAATTAACACATGTGGAAAGGTATCAAAAAATAAATGTATTCTGAGTCAGTCACCAGGCTGGAAGCTGCCTCTGATGATACTGACTGCCAATGTTTTTAAAGAGGGGAGGTTTGTTCTGAAGATAGGAGAGAGCAAAGGCTTCAGAAATCCACAAACAAAGTAAAAGAATGACCAAAAAGCATAGAAAAAAAAAAGGTGGGCAACACCCTGATTAGTAAGCCCAAAATGAGCATTGGTAACTTAACTACTAAGGGAGACCAAGGCAAGAGAGTTTTCTATGAGTTCAAGACAGGCTGACAAGCCTGGGATACAGAGCAAGAATTTGACGTAAAAGAAAACAAGCAAAGTAGCAAGCAAGAGTCGTAAGAAACATTCATGTGCAATGGGAGAGGAGGTCAGAATACCCCAAAGACTGTTTCATCTGGTCAGCTCCTTGGTAACTTGGTAACTCCCAAAACAGAAGCGAGGCAAGAAAGGAAAAGGACCCACTAAAGCCTCAAACACAGTCCACACTGGAGAGGAATAATGTGATTCACATGCAGTGGTAGGGTTCCTCATAGAGGGAAAACTATTTTTAGGCTTCCACTTTAATGGTTCTTTATTTTGGGGGTCTTTTTCTTGTAATTTTTATTTATTCTTCTCTCATGTAATACATACCTGACCACAGCTTCCCTTCTCTTCATTTCTTCCAGCCCCTCATCCCCAGCCCACACACTCACCTTTCCTCTTCCCAGATTGCCTCGCAGTTTCCCCCAAGAAAAAAAGCAAGCCTCCAGGGCTTAACTGAACATGGCACAAGAATATATGGTAAGACCAGTTCCAAACCTGAACATCAAGACTGGACAACTTGTGTTTATGTTATCTCTGAGTGTGTAAATGAGTGATTCTGCTTCTCATTTCTTCTCTTGGGCTCTTTTCCTTCTCTTTGTCTTTTCCAACTCTAATGTGCTATCTTTGCTTAATTTTATTATACTATATTTTATTTATTAATATCCCTTAGAAGACCATTTGTTTTCTAATGAGAAACAGAAAGGGAATGACTCTGGGTGGTAAGGGAGCTAGGGAGGAACTGGAAAGAGTAAAGGGAGGAGAAACCATAACCAACACATATTCTGTGACGAAAGAAATCTATTTTCAAAAACAGAAAACATAATAAGAATTTGAAAAGAATCACTGAATAAACTTTAAAAAAATATGAACTGCCATAAGGTCTAGGAACAAGTTCAGGAGCCTCAGTTTGGTCTGCTATTGGCCAGAGATAAGGAATAGTCTAGGAAGGCAGTTGCAAATAGCAGGAAGGCTAGACATTGTCAAGACAAAGGAAGTAAGAACAGAAGGCTTGGTTCAGGCAGGTTTTGTAAAGATAAGGCCTCCCACCATTGTTGACCAGGGCCAGAGAAAACAATGAAATTAACCCTGACAATTGACAAATCTTTTCCCCTTCATTTAAATCCTTTAAACTGAGACACTTCCAGTAATCCTTTATGTTTTAATTTCATGTAACTTTGTTATCACTTCTCCCTCTTACCCCGAGCCAATCTTTTGTCTCATTGATATAGCATTTTTCACATTTGTCTTACAGAGATTTTATTTTTATATTGAGAAAGAGTCTTACTATATAGCTCTGGCTTGTTTGAGACTTACTATGTAAACCAGCCTGGACTCAAGCTCACCGACTTCCACCTGCCTCTGTAGGAATTAGAGGTCTGCAATGTCATGCTCATTCCCTGCAGAAGCTTTAAATCCATCACATAATGTTTGGTATTTTGCCAGTTGCCTTTTTATGATCATTAGAAATACAATGGCCTCTAGCCAAATTTAAGTTTATTTCTATGTTTTGTATGAATTTTCTACTGTTGCTGCTACAGCGAACTTCTCCCAAACTAGTAGATACAAAAACCTCAACACAGAAGCCAAGACATATAAAAATAAAGCAATGTAACTTCACCAAAAGATCATAACTCCTCAACTATTGAACCCAAATACACTCTCAGACATCAAATGCCAGAAGATTGCTAAAGCTAACTGATAAAAATGACCAATGTATTTTAAAGGGGATAGAAATAAGAATCTGAATTTAATGTAGAACCTAGGGAAGAGTCAGAATCAAGAAGGGAGAAATCATCAATCAGAATGAAAACAAATCAATATGGATAAAAAGTCAGCAACTTAAAAATTCATAAAGAATAGTGATGCTTGAAAGGACATAGAGAAGTTTCAACACCAATAAATTCATTTAAATCAAAAAACCACAGTGGTTTCCTTCAAACAGAAGTAAAAATATAATGGATTGAGGACAAGGCTGACAAATATTGCATTCAAATATCAAAAATAAAAAAGGTGAACATGGCCCCATACATTCAATAATGCAGAAATACAAACAAGAGATAAACCTAAGAATCTAAGAAAAAGGGAGCTGACATAAAATGAATCTCAAGGAATTCCTAAATAGTCCCCAATCTAGAGAAAGAAATTGAGTTTCAAGTATATGATGCACTTAGAACACCAATTAGACATGACTAAAATGAAATCTCACTACATCCTCCCCCGTGGCACAGTATACTGAAGATCTTAAAATATAAAGAAAACAAGTAATATTAAAAGCTATAAAAGAAATCTACCAATTTTCCTATGAATGTGAAAAAGGCAACATTATAAATTAGATCATAATAACTGATCTCAAATTATATTATGGAGCCACAGTGACAAAAGGCAGTCTAGAACTGACACAAGAAAGAGATCTATAAACCTCTGGAATAGAATAAAGAACCCATAAATCCCCATAGTTATAGTCATCTAATTTTTGACAAGACTGTCAAAGCATGCATGGGAGAAAAAAACCCTCTTTAACAAATGTTCTTGACAGTACTGGATTTTCACTCATACAAAATTTGAAAACTACACCCACCTCATTCTGCACAAAATCAAGTAAAATAGATCAATGACTTTACTGTTAGACTCATAACTTTAAAACTGCTACAGGAAAACACTTCAAGATATAGACATAGGTAGGGAGATTGTAGAAGGGATCCAAGTGGCATGAGAAATCATCCCAGGAATTGACATATGGGATTCTATATAGTTAAACTTCTGTACTCAAAAAAAAAATAGACACTAAAGTCAAAAGATAGTCTACAATAAGCAAAAACTCCTACAAGCTCCATATAAAATCTTGAATTAGTATATAGAAAACAAAAAATTACAAAGACAAAAACAACAACAAAAGAAGAACAAATCATCTGAATGATAAATGTGCTCATAGATAGACAATTCTCCAAAAGTACAAATGATTGATAGTTGAAAAAGTTTTTTTCACATTGTTGGAATCAGACAATACAAATTAACACTGTTTTCTCATCCAAATAAAAATAACTATCATCGAGAAAATAAAGAACAAACAAAAGTTCATGGAAAAGAGTAATGTAGGAAGAGAATCATCCTTACATACTGCTGATTAAGTCATCATGGAAAGTAGCATGAAAGTTTTGCAAAATAGAAAAAAAAACTATATTAGAATTACCATACCACCCAGATACACCACTTTTTATAACATCCATGAAGGATATATAGAGGATTTATATGTGTACTGTACACACATATTTTAATGTATCCTTCACAATAACTAAGTGTTAAGTTTCAAACCAGGGACAAATTCCTGAGTTGCCTATTTAACATAATATAGCAGACCTGGCATTCAGGATATCCCAACATCCCCCAGTCCCTACATGTTACAGACTGGCATACCCTGCCCTCTACCCTGAACTCTCCATCCCAGAGGATGGACTGCCTCCCACCCCCCAACCCCTGCCCAGGTTTTTCCTTATATAATCCAGATATCAATAAACAAAGTTATACTGACATCCTTGACTATTCTGATATTACATCATTAATAAACACATCATTTAATTAACTCTTTCATCTTGAACAAAATATTCTAATATATAAATATGAATATGGAGAAATAAAATTAAGATTGTGTAATTTATTCACAAGCCATTCAATTATTGGATAAGTTGTTTGTATCATTTTTCTCTCTAGACCTAAACTATCTCCATATTTATTTGATTCAATATTGACAATGTGATGAATTCACTGATATTAAGGTAAAATATAAAATTAAGGTATTCTTCAATGCAAACTGTATGTCTACTAACCAGTGTTACAGTTTTCATAATTATCAGTATTCATAAAATTTTCATGATGAGACATGTTTAAATAACTTTTGCTCTATAAAATTTTAACAGCAGTGACAAGCACAACCCATTCAGCTGCCCTGTTAGTTCCTTTCCTTGTTTCTGGGGCCAAATACTTGACAGAAATAATGGAATGATTATAGTTTATCATTAAACTATAGTTTATAGTTTAAGGTGCCATCCCATCACCATGGGTTAGACATTGTAGCAAGTGTGGAGGCATGTTGGGAGGAGGAAGAGGCTGGCTGGTCACATTGCATTCCTGCTCAGGAAGCAGGAAGTGGGAATGGGTTATAAATCCTCTAGACACTCCCCTCAGTGACACACTTTCTTTAGTGAATCTCTACAACCTACATTTCCACAACCTCCAAATCTTTGCTACCTGCTGAGGATCAGGTATTCAGGCATGAGCTTAATAGAGACACATAGGTTGGAATGTTCATGCCAAAACAACTGCAATCAGGAACCACTGAAGACAGGTGAAGCAAAAGTATTCAATAACAAAACAATAAAGTTACAGACACTTTGGGCACAGCCTAACGGAAATTGAATATGAAAAGCATCAAAATCTGAGGCTGCTAGCTCTCTGCATTGGGAACTCTCGTCCATTTAATCCTGCCAATATTTCTTCCCCTATTATCCCCTGCTCACCCTCGCACCTCCTCTCCTCTTCTGTAACATTTAATATGACAGAACCAAGTATGAGCTTATACAATGTTGTAATTCAGGAAATTATCAGTAACCATATTGTTAGGAATCATGTTGGGTTTGTCCATACCAATAAAATTGCTTTTATTAGAATAAAGGCATAGACCTAGACCAATCACATCTGTGAATAAAATCTATGTTATTTTTAAGGTAAAGAAGTAAAGTTTTTTGAAATAAATAAGTGGTGATAATTCATATTTAATACTGAATATTAAATCACTATATGCCACCCTACAGAATTCTTGTCATTTCCTGTGATATTATAGGACTTCAAAACTTAATTATTTCACCACACACTATATTTAATCTTGCCACAATTGGACAAATGACATCTTGGCCTCTCAGGAAAACCAAGAAATCAACATTGTCAGGATTTTAGTCAGGGAATGTCAAACTGGATAAAATAGATTAGTTAAAATAGATAATTCAACATAATTAAGATACTGTTTCAGCTACTGTTAACATAAGACAACTAGCATTATGAAAACTTTGTCTTAGCTTTTGGTTAAATCTCTAAACAGAAATAGCACCTCTCATCATAACGGCTAACAATATTCTACTCACTATTTCTTATATAACAGTTTTCCAATATCTATAGCATAATGTTGCATTTAGAAACTTAAAAAATAAGATAAGTTATCTGAGGAAAATGTCTCCAAATTAAGATAAAACATCCCTTTGTAGAATGACCAGTTTAACATAATAACATTTAAACATTCTAAATATTTGGATTTCATTTAATTCTAGCAGGACTCATTGAAAAGACAGAAATCAGAGTGCAAAAAACATATTTCGATGCTTTACTTGAATCTGGCACGTGGGATTTTCACTCCTTTCTAACACTTAACAGTCAGAGATGGGTGCAGGAACGCCAGGTGATTCCATTTCAGTAATTATGGTAGTCATGAAAGAATTATTGTTTCCTCTCCTTTGTAGTTGCAGAAAGTCCTGAGGAGGAACAGCTGGAAAAGTAACGTCAGATTGATCTGCAGGATGTAATTCAAAGGTTCCTGCTGTTACCGATTTCCCCAAAAAAGAATGCCCTCAAGAGTTGACAGATTTTCATGAGCGTGTATATGTGGAGCTCTAAAGCTCACTGACTGTGAAAGAAATGGCCTATATCTAACTTCAGTCTGCAAAAAAGTAACAGTTTTCTGGGGAGATACATGATGGTTCTCTTTCAATCTAAAACTGCACTGAAATGCACAAATTTTTGGTTATTAAAATAATCTTACATTCATTGAATGATGTTGATAAACTATAGAATATAACACAAACACAGGGTATGCCAGCTGCAACATGCTAGTGTGGTGCTACAATCATGCATATGTGACCGGCTTTAAGATTCGCCAATAATTTTTAACTTTCTACCTTGTGAAGTAGGAGTAGAAGCGGTACCGATGGATATAGTTTATAGCACAGGAAAGTGTTAACACCTATTCTACATACAGATTTATTCAAAATTCATTTTTGTCTTTCTTAAATGCTTTGTAAAACTCATGAGTTAAAAACAGGGAGTATGGTAGGAGGATTTTAAATTACACATTCAGTTGTTTAAATAAGCTATTATTTACGGTTTATTTCTACTGTGGTTTTTCTGGTGCTTACTTTTCTATAAATTTATTCATTTCCTAGAAATATTTAAATTGATTAGCTTGGATAATTATAGTAGCATGTTTTGGTTTCTAAAAACCACCATCCATATGCATTTATTTTTCTCATATAAGAACAATGCATTTTTCTTCCTGTATAAATCTCCTTTAGAGCCATAGCAACATTTTCTTTTTAATTACCTTGTGATTTTGATAACGATTTCTGCTGTTGGGTTGAATTCACACTTTAACTTATGTTTTGATAATTTCACTATTATTTTATGCATTGTAACTTATTTCTTTTTATTGCCCTTTTATTGAAAATAGATTATTTTCTCAAACAATGTATCCTTATTACAGTTCCCTCTCCCTCTAATTCTCCCAGTTCCAAACTCTCCCTCTGATCTAGATCCACATTTTCTTTCTCATCTTAGAAAATAACAGGCTTCTAAGAGATAACAATCTAACATGACAAATAAAATATACTAAGATACATCAAAAATCATCACATCAAAGTTAGACAAGGCAAACCAACAAAAGGAAAAGAGCCCAAGAGAAGGTATAAGAATTAGAGACCCACTCATTCACACACTCAGGAGACCCATGGAAATAAGAACCCAAAAGCTATAATATGTATGTAGAGGACCTGGTGCAGCCCAGGGTAGGCCCTGTGCTTGCTGCTTTAGTCTCTGTGAGTTCATATGAGCTTTACTCATTCAATACAGAGGGCCCTGCTCACCTGGTGTCCCTCATACCCTCTGGCTCTTACACTCTTTCTGCCTCATCTTCCATGATGTTCCCTGAGCTTTGTAGGATTTGATGGAGACCTCCGGTTTAGAAATCTGTCTTCCAATCTCTCTCTCTGTAACTCATTTCTAATACCCTGAAGGTGCTGATAAGATTATTACATCCATATATTTTTCCATTTTACAATTCTTTCTCTAAAAACATGATGCCATTTATCACAACCCAATGAGTTTTGATGTACAATCAGTACATTCTATTAAGTGTAAATTCTTTACTATTTCTATTGTGATATATTCTTGATCCATGGGCCCTTCAGTATGATTTTTCTCAGTTTTACTATAACTGGAGGTTATTGCTGTTGTTATCTGTTTACTTCTGGGTTAACTGAAGAACACATTCTTACAACTACATCCTCTAAAATATTAGGAAATATGATGATGCAACAATGCAGGTTCAACCTTATAACATTTTGTTGAATCTACATATGACTATTGATTTTTTGGCTTTTCTAATAGGATTTCCCTGTGTAGCCCTAGTTGTCCTAGTTAGTAGATCAGAATGAACATAAACACACAGATATCCACGTACCTCTGCTTCACAAGTGCTGGGATTACAGGCCTTTGTCACCAACATCCAGCTGACTATTGACTTTTTATTTTGATGTTATTTGTGTTCCATAAAAGTCACTCACTTAAAATGTACAACTTGATGGGGTTCAGAATATTCACAAAATTAACAACCATAATGGCTTCCAGAACATTTTTGTACATGAAGACAATGTATCTTTTAGCACACTCTTTCCATTTCCAGTACTATTATCCTTAGTAAGCACCCATTCATTTTGTCTTTACAAATTTTAGTATTTCATGCATTTTGTATTCTTAATACAATTTGCTACTTTTAGTACTAATATTTTGGCATACTTTTCGTGGATTGTTCAATAAGCTTATAGAATAAATCAGTACTTCAATATTTATTATGGCTGAGTAACTTATATTCTAGGTTGTATTACATTTTATTTATTCTTTCATCAGTGCATTGACATTTAGTTTTTCTCCATTTGAAGCTATTATGTAGAACATGAATTTGAACATGCAAAGTGCTTGTGTAGACATATTGTTTCAATCTGTTGCATATGCATAGGAATGGAATTACAGAGTCCTGAGGAAACTCATGGTTTTCTTTTTGAGGATTCCCATAACTCTTTTCAAATACTTCCTCCTTTAATATTCTTACCAGTTGTGTTTAAAATTTCTGTACTGTACTCTTCATGTGCTGGCTAACTTACTATAATCCCTACTCTTAATTTTTCCTGTAAAATGAAATAACACACTGTGCTTCAGACTTGAATTTTGCTTAATAGATATAGTTAACAGCACTGACTACTCTTCCCATGGATAACAGTTCAGTTCCAAGTACCCATGTCTGCCAATAAACCCAACTCTAAGGGACACACTTACCCTCTTCTAATCTCTGTGGACACCTACACAAAGAAGGCATACACACACACACACACACACACACACACACACACACACACACACACACACACACATCTGAATGTGCTTTAAATTACTATATTTTCATTTATGTGCCTTTATAGAACCAACAATATGTCCAAAATGGCACTTGTCTACAAGTTATGTGTGGTGATATTTTGTTTCATATTACAAATAAAGCTTGCCTGAAGATTAGAGTGCAAAGCTAGCCACACTAGCTAGCCACAGATGCCAGGCAGTGATGGTACACACCTTTAATCCCAAGCACTCTGTGAAACAGAGGCATATGAATCTCTGTTAATTCAAGGCCACCTGGGGCTACATAAAATTGATCCAGTCTAAAAGAGAAACAGAGCTCACACCGCTGATCCCAGAACTTGGGACACCAGCACAAGGGAATTGGAGACAAGAATGATATGGGTGTTCAGAGAGAGGAACTGATTGCAGTCTGAGGTCAGCTAATCACCCTTTGGGTCTGAGCATTGGTAGAGATGAGAACTCTCTAGTGGCTTGCTGCTTTACATTCCTGATTTTCAGCTTTAATCCCAATATATGTTTCTGGGTTTTTATTAATTGAGCAAAAGATAGGCTTTAAGATTACAGCACTGCTCAACTGCTCCAGTCCTGCAAGACTCAGTTTACACCATGAATAGTGTTATTTCCCAAAGCTATTCCAAGGCTAAATGGAAAGTATTCTAATAGGAAAGCTTGAATCCTTCAAAGTTGGCAGACTAACCAAGGTCCCTTGTATAATTACTCCTGAATTGCTGAAAGTATGTTACTTTCAATGAACTGAAAAATTTTATTTATGCAATTTCTCTATATTCTCAATCCTTTTCTTATGGAACCATGCTTGGAGATTCTTTGCTACCTGTGGTAGTAGCTTCAAGGGTCAAGCTGCAAGGGTCTATGCTGTCTCTGGCTAGACTTGTAAAATTCATTTTAGGATTTGTGTAATATTGTGCCTTGTTAGGTTTGAAGCTACATTATGAGAAATATACAAATATAATAATTGCATCATGAGGCCCGAGAGCTACACTAATCTTTGGGTACAGAGATATAAATTTAAAACACAGATTGAAATGCAATCTTGAAATTTGCAGGCAAATGGATGGAACCATTTGAAGGAAACCATTCTGAGTGAGGTAACCCAGTCACAAAAAGACAAACATGGTATGTACTCACTCATATGTGGATCTTAGACACAGAGCAAAGGATTACCTACTGGTCTACAATACACACTGTTAGAGGAGCTAGGAAACAAGGAGGACTCCAAGAGAAGATTACATCGTCCCTCAAAGAAGGGGAGAGGAACAAGACCCCCTGAGCAAATTGGGAGCATTGGGGGGGGGAAGAAAGGAGGTGGGAAGGGGAGAAAGGGAATGGGGAGGAGAAAAAGAGAACTAAGACAGGGGAGGAATAGAGGAGGGTAATAAAGGAGATGCCTTGATAGAGGGAGACAGTACAGGTTTGGAGAGGTCTTGCACAGGAGAAATGTTAGGGGATCCAGAGGGATGACCCAAACTAAGTATCTAGGCAGTGGTGGAGAGGCTGCCTTTGATGCCCTTCCCATATAATGAGATTGATGACTACCTTGGTTACCATTCCTAGAGCCTTCATCCAGTAGCTGATGGAAGCAGAAACAAGTACGCACAGCTAAGCACTGAACCATACCCCTGGAATCCAGGTGCAGAAAGGGAGGAGGGATGAGCAAAGGAACCAAGACTGTTCTGAAGAAACCCACAGAAACAGTTGACCTGAGCTAGTGAGAGCACAGAGACGCTATTTGTAAAGCTGGAGAACCAACATTGGACTGAACCAAGCCCTCTGAATGTGGGTGCCAGATAGGAGTCCAAGACAGTCTATGAAACCTCTAATAGTGGAGCATTGTTTATCCCTAGAACCTTTGGGAGCCCATTCCACCATGGAGGGATACTATTGCAGCCCAGATACAGCAAGAAGGACCTAGGCCATCCCCCAAATGACATGAAGGACTTTGGTGGTCCCCCGTGGAGGGTCTCACTATCCCTGGGCAGGAGGTGGGGAATGGCTTGGGGGTTTGGTGGGAACATGGGAGGATAGGAGGGAAAGGGAATGGGGGCATGGATATGTAAATATGAGTGCCTCTAAAATAAAAAAAAATTAAAAAATGAAGATTGACACAAGTTCCATTTACAAACTAATAGTAGTATGTTCATTCTAGGGATCTGTAAACTACAATGTGTTCTGTTCTTGGTCAGAATTACAGTATCAGCCATGGGATTCCTCCTGTGGAACTTGCTATCCATCCATATATATATACACACACACAATATAAATATATGCTTTAAAATCTCAAGCTTTTATGTTTTATGTGCCTTTTCAAGCATCCCTTCTTTTAGTTTGTCCTCCCCTGTTAGTTCAACTTTCAGACCTCATCAGAAAGGTTTTTGGTTATTGTAGACAATAGCTAACATAAAAACTCAGAATCTGTCAAAGTAAAAAGGCTATCAATGGAGAAGTCCCCACAAATGGGACATCCTGAAAACTCCTCCCCAAAGCTCAAGGATAATTACAGAAGAGAGAGAAGAAAGATTATAACAGACAGAGGTTCTTTGGGAACAAAGCAAAACAGTGTCCACTCAACATGGCTGCACTGATGAATTCACATAAACCATGGTTAACTGAACAAGACCTACATATGATAAAGCCAATCAACATTATATCATGGAATATGTAGAGACTCATGTTGTGTGACAAAACCTTTCTTGGGGAAACAAAACATACCTGTCTACTCCCCCAAACAGGGAGCCCACAATAGACAAAAGCACAGGTACCACAATATTCAACTTGGGGAACCAATGAGTTTTATTGGAGTTACTTATATGAATATGGATGAAAATTACTGACAGAAGCATAAATGACCCAAAGAGAACTGCATTACCAAAGCTCAACCTTGCAAGATTGACAGTTCACAAAATCTAGAACTTGGAGCATGCAGCTCAACAGGTTGGATTATGTCCCTTCCAAGTGACTCAGTTCTAAGAAGATCAGCTGTTCTCTGCTTCTTCCAGGCAGTTGGTCTTATCTTAGGCTTTTTTAGGGGAGGGGGCTTGTTTCATCTTGGAGGAAGGGGCCCAGTTTATCTTGCCAGTTTCAGGGACTTCCTTCCTAAAGCTATTTGTAGTATTCACCTTCTTTCTTAAGGAGCTTCCCTGTATGAGGGAATGTTTTGCTCTCACAGGACTCTTGTTACAGAAGTTCTCATGCATGAGTACCCATCCTAAACTGAGGTTTTATAAGCAGTTGATGGTTAATTGGAGAAGAAGATTAGAAGATTCTTTAATGTTTTCTTTAAGGGTTGACACCTAGTAGATCAACCATATTCCAGTAGACCACCTCTAATCCAGGAATGTAAGAGCAGGAAGAACTGAGATCAGCAAGTTACTTTTCAAAAGTGAAGTAGGTAGAAAGATGAGAGTAAAGCTGGGAGAGTTGAGAAAGGAGTAGGAGTGAATAGTTAAATATAACCAAACTATGTTATATTAAATTCTCAATCATATTATATATATATATATATATATATATATATTGTATCATTATAAGAACACAGATTAAAAACTAAGCAAAATGATCTAATTTATATCCAGTAAAGCTTTCCTTCTTTTTCTTTAGTTTTGTGTAGGTACCTGTTCTTAACGCTCATATTATACATGTTTTCTACTGTTTTGTACTTTCAATATTTTATGTCATTTCTGCCCCTAGGAAAGTTTTTATATGTATTTTGTCTTTTAAATTTTATTATTATTGAGTGTATTTATGATTTGAAGGAGAGTATATGTATTCCAAGGCACATATTTGGAAGTCAGAAGACAAGTGTGTGGAGTTGGCTGTCTTTCTCTTTTATGTGGGTCCCCAGGATTGGACAATGGTTTTCAGGTTTACATGGCAAATGCCTTCAACCAGTGAGTCATCTCTCCTGTCCTTATTTGCTATTTGCTATCTCTTTGTTCTGTGTAGTGTTATTCATTTATTTTCCCATTTTTTATTTAATAATATTTTCAATTTCAGTACACTGTACTAGTTTCATATTTACAAATATCATCACCCCTTTCTTTTTAACATGTATTTACTATGCAAATTGACGGGTTTCATTATGGGAGTTTAAAAACTTCCCCTAGAAATTAAACATTCATTATTACAGTGTTATCTTGTGAGTTCATTATAAACAGCCAGATCTTAACTCAGGTTTACAAGATAAAGATCCTTTTTAAAGGTACCATTTAAATGTTATGCATATTTAATTTTAGGATGTTTCCCACTGTGGCAGATCCTGGGTGTTGATGAGAAGGTTCAGCCGATAGTCTCTTTGTTCTCTTGAAGAAATACAATCCCTGTCTTTCTCAGAGTCAATAGAAGTGTCACAGATTCACTGGGGAAAATACTTAGAATATTTTACTAATTTTGAATGGAAAACTTTCAGAAGTATATGCTGTGTTTGTGAATATATGTGACTATGTGTGTGTGTGTACATGTGTGTAAAAACGATAGAGAAATCTGTTTTAAAGTTTACAGTAATATACTTAATCAATCTGAAAAATTCTTCATAATTCATTTACTTCCCAGTAGCCTAAAGAGGAGAGCAGATTCATTTGTATCATTTGATTTAAGTTTCATAGCCTTCTTAGCAGGGAGTTTATAAGAATAACTCAGTCCTCCATGAAGGAAATCATATCCACACTTGTTGATGTCTGAACAGGAATCATATAAGTCTGCCTATGCTACCTTGAAGTGAATTTAGAAAAATATCAGAGAGAAACTTAATGAGGATAGGTTTCAAAAATTTCAGTAATAGTCACAGACATGTCTTTGTTGAACACAAAAGACAAAAGATAGTGCATAAGCATAATGCATTCACAATACTAAAAGTCAGATATTTTTGTTCTAATACTGCTCTTTTGGTAGATACACCTGAAATTTTACCATTATATACAATTTTAAGATATGAAAAGAGGACAACTTAAGATAATATGGAGAAATGGCATGTCTACAAAGGATCCAATGACACAGTAGCTATCAGGGCTCTCAATGTACTCTGAAGGCAATAGCATCAGTTCCTGGTATCTTCTTGAAATTTCAAAGTCTTAGACTTCCACCCATAGTCACTTCAACACAATTCTGAAAGCCAGATGTTGCTCACATTGCATAACAGCTGCAGTGGGCAATGAATAGTCAATAAATCTGTATTTATCTACATTGAGTGGCTTCTATAGGTCTACAATCTCTGAGGTAAGGGAAGAATGGCAGTTCTATGTATACCTATAAGCCATATGGGAAAGTCTACATTGTACAGTTATCTGTTTATTATGAAAAGGACCCTCACCTCAAGCAATATACCCTAGTCATCATTGTGGCATTGCTTGTTATCTGAGATAGAAAATCTTGTTATCTGAGTCTAGAAAATCATTAGTCTAAGTTCAGTTTTTTTCTACATAGCAGGTCCAAGGTCAATTTGAACAATACACAGAAAACTTCATAAAAAATAAAGGAGGATGAAGATGGAAGAAAAGATGGTAGGAAGGACGACAGGAAGAAAGAAAGAAAGAAAGAGAGGAAGGGAGGAAAAAAGATATGAAGATTGGTTGTTTGTGCTAATAAACTAACTGTGTGAAATCAAACACTGAGCATTCCATACTACTACTCTCTGAGGAAGAATTAACAACAATTTGGATTTCCTAATCCCTAGATAGTGCTCCTGGTGTCACCAACAGCTTATGTTCATGGTGGTGTAGTCTGTAGTCCAGATTGCACAGCAAACCTCCATTTATGCTATGCTAAGGTGACAGCTTTGGCCTAGTCCTGAGTGGCCAAATGATGTTATATACAACCATAGAGAAGCTGTTCTTGGAAACACACATCTTAGGAAAGAGCAGTATCAGTGACTACCTTTACAAATTTTACTGCTCACAACACTAGGTGCCTGGATGCCAATATTGATGGGGAGCTGTGACACATTAAAATTTTAAATACATTTTTTATAAATAGTCTGAGAAACTCAATGTGAAGTAGATTTTTCTGGTTACTTAAATTTTTCCTAAGTGTTTCACTACCACAAACGCAATATGAAGAATTTGTTTCTAATCAACAGGAAGGGTGTATCTGTTTACAATGAATGAAAATCCCATAAATACAATTTGTTTAAAACAATAAGGAAAAATGTGTCAAAATTTTCTCTTATACACTAAAAATCACCTCCCATTTTAAATAAAATATTACATATTCTTAAGCAAGAAGGCTCTTTAAAGCTCTAACTACTTCATCTAAGTATTAAAAGAAAAATAGTGGTTGAGTGTCATTAAGATAGCATTCATCACTGCTGTGATTGTCAGAGTGGAAAGATTCAGTATGCAGAGCTGAAAGGGGTTTAGAAAATATACATGATACAACACAATTGTAATAATGATGCTTAAAACTTCTAAAAGGAGTGATCTTACTCCATAATACAAGACTGAAAATACCAATATATCCATGTCATTTCAATAACACTTCTCCTGACAGATACTTTATCTACGGGGGACTCTTAAAATACTTCTTGAATATTGGTGAAGAACTTTTGGGCACAGTATGATGTTTGTGGCTTTAATGAAAAGCAAAATTTAAATATGTATAAATGTGGATGAAATAGACAATTAAAATATATTTTCAGTTAATCTCTGCCTGTGAAAGACATTGCAAAACCTTGCCAGGAACATACAAAACTAGATGAAAACTAAACATGGGCTTTGGTGAACGGAAGTGTTACATTTATATGAGTTTATGACACCTCTCTTGCTTTATTATCTCCATGAATCATTTTTTAAATTATCTTCATTGTACATTGTAGGCATTTATTGATTGAAATAATAAAATCAAATATTAATAAAATTTGTATTCTTATTTCAGAAAATAGTAAACCATTAATGAATTACTGATAAGGAAATATAAATAAAGTTATGATATTGAAATTCAGAGAAAATGGCTACATCTTATAAGCTTCTAGGGCTTCCTTTAAGGAATAGCACATTAAGGACCATTCAAATGCTACATAATGATATTTCTATAAACAACAATAATGCTACCACTTCCCAAGAACCTTTTATAAACTATTTCCAAGTAACAAATGGGAATCATATCTTTTTGGTCTTGTTGCTTTGTTTCGTTTGTTTGTTTGCTTGTTTGTTTGTTTGTTTTGAGACAGGGCTTCTCTGTAGCTTTGGAGGCTGTACTGGAACTAGCCCTTGTAGACCAGGCTGATCTCCAAGTCACAGGGATCTGCCTGCCTCTGCCTGCTTAGTGCTGAGATTAAAGGTATGCATCACCACTGCCTGGTAAATGGGAATCATTTTAACTAAATCTATCACCATATAATTAATAAATATGGGCCTTAACAATATTTAGTTTCTACCTTTAAGAAAAAGCAAGCTGCCTTTGGGTGTTTGAGATTAGATTGACATTCAAATCATCTTCCACCTTACAGCCTGAATTTCTTTTTTTTTCATTTATTTATATTTATTTATGAATAAGTGTATACATATGTGGGAAAATTGCACATGTGTTGCAATTGCCTGTGGATGCTAGCAACGGGCACTAGATCTCTTGGATCAAGAGTTACAGGAGATTGTAAGATGCCCAGCATGGATGCTAGGAGTTGGATTCAGTTCTTCTATGACTGCAAAATGTGCTCACAAGCAGAGGCACCTCTCATGCACCTGAATTAATTGTTTTATATCTATAGTCTCTTCTTTGTCTAACAATGGTTAGGCATTTTAGGTACAGCAACTACAACTTGAAAGAGAATCATTTGTTTACTTTCTATATGAAAATTAGATAATTTCCCTTCTATCAGCAATGCTACATAAAATTACTGTTCTGCGGCACAGACATTATTTTTGTTCTTTTATACTGCTATAAGTCAATCAGTTCATTGCCAAAACACTTGCCAGAAGTAAGTAGGTTGAGCCTGAGAGGAAAATATGAGCAGATATGGGACAGAAATGTCATCTTAAATTCTGTCAAAGCACCTGTGCAGGTAAAGAAAGTTTATAAGAGCTGACCTTCTAGTAACACAGTATTTCAGTGTTAAAGTGACTGTAAGGCATTTGGTATTTCATTTGCACACTGTAAATAAAACATAAAGATTCCAACCTTCAGCTAACCACAGCAACCAGCAACCACAGGCTGAAACACCAAGTAATCATAACACGGATTCTACAGAACTGCTTTTACAAATATAATCTGTGACAAATTTGGGGCTACTTAACAGAGTCATGATAATCACCTTCAAGTAATAAACAGAATAAAATAACTAGCTATAGTTTACCACTCCAAGTCTCACTCGGTTAATTACTGGAGCGAAAGTTCTATGTGTTGGTTTGGATTCAGTAATAAATTCTTTAATAAGAAAGAAGATTGGAATATTGGCACTTTCATATTTATAATGACTTAAAAACTAAACTACCAGTGGAGGTAAGATAGTACTGTAAAAGGGAGATGTTTCATCGATTTCAATCCTTGTAGCCAGACAAAAAGATATCATTACTTCAATACTACATGAACCACAAAGCAGCTGTTTCAGTCTTTGAACTCATCTGTTTTAATATCCCTGCAATATGCCTTGAGCCACTCTCTTCTTCTTCCTTGGACAGAACCTTCCATGGGATTTTCCTCTGTGCTGTAATTTCATCCTACCCCTTGATCTTACACCCTCTCCAGAGCTGTATTTTGTTAGACGTGTCTCTGCAGGATCTGTCACCAGAATGCTGGAAGTAGTCCACTTTCTTTAAAGTTCTCAGTGGGACATCTGAAGTCTAAACTAAATGAAAGTATCATCTATAAATCATGGTCATTTATTGTGAAATATTGCCATGGCTTTTAGAGATCATATCTGTTATCTTAACCATTGCTGAGAAAATATTCATGAATAGAAATGACTTCATAGATACAAACAAGTTAAAATTCAAGTAATTTGTGTTGCAGCTTATAAGAAAATACATGAAAAAAACAGTCATTCAGTCATTCAGATGATTTACTTAGTAAGTAAATCATGTAAAAAGCTTAGTAGCAGAGTAAAACCAATAATGATAATGATTTCTTAACAACAATGCAATTTCACAGTAATTGACTATGAATTATTGACAGTACATTCACTTGGTCCATGCTTCAGAAATCTGTTTGTGAGTGCTTATATTGAGCAAGAAGAATAAATATCATGAGGTTTTGTTTTGAACATGGGAAAAGTCATTCTAATGATGGATAGCAACATTCAGCATTGAGAAAGAAGGTTTCCTTCTCACAGCACAAGACGTCCTAAGCATCTGGGATCTGAGACAAACCCATTGCTCTTGTTTCTTAGCACTTATCTAAGACAGGTACTACTACATGTTTTTCCATTTTGGAGGAATCAAACCTTCAGCAATATCTTCCAATTCGAAATAAATTGTGAAAATCAACTATTGCCTTAGAAATAAAATATTCAAGGATCATATCTATAATACTAGAGTGATTTTAATGTAGGTAAAACATCAATAGGCATCAAATGTATTTGCTTTTAGTATATTTGGTTGGCTATAATCTAAATCACAAAATTGTATTTATGAATACATTTGGATTTGGAAATACCTAGTTTGCAGTAGAAGATTTTATGAAATAACAACTCCCAGGTTAGCAAATTAATGGCTGTATACTAAGAAAATCCCAACATGATGTATGGCTCTGTCTTCTAGGCTACATTTATTATAGGAGCTTCTTTAAGGAGAAAGATTAATTCCTCAGAATTCATCTAGGGGAAGTGTTCTAAATGCACAAAACCTAAAACATCTTTCTAAGATAAATTAATTAAGTTAGCATTTCTAGGACTGATAATATAGTCTAGTTATTTATTATTTCAAAAGCAGTATACAGCCAAAGCAAACATACTGTTTTATCAAGGCTTAATTTAAAGGTAAAAATTTACCTGTTTCCTAATTTCTAGCCTAATCAACATCCCTCTATTCTGCCTCTCAATATTAGACATTAATTTCAGATTATAGTGCATTTTTCATAAGATAAAGAAGCAAATTACAAGTCTTTCAATTTGTGCAGCAATGAATATAAGAAAAAGCAACTATTAGAAAAATCATCTGTTATTTATAAAAGGCATATTGAGAGGCTAAACATGTCCCTTTCTGAAAATTCTTAATACAGGCTACAAAAAGATAATCAATGGATTTTAACATCCTGATATTTTGTAACAAAGCTTAAAGACTCCTCTTTGATTTAAAACTTGCCTATAAATAGGCATTTTACTGAATGGTCAAGAGTTTTCTACTCAAGGATGGTAGAATCTTTTAGCAATTTAATGCTGCATGTCATAGAGTAACAATTCCAGCAATTTCATTAGTACTCAATTTCTCAATGGTGTTATGAATGCCAGACTAGAAAAATATGTATGTGGTGAATTGGGTGTGAAGTAGCTAAGTGTATGGGTAACTAATTAGCAGGTCTCAGTATTGGTAAGACCTCCTGAAACTGAGAAGCTTCTGTAAGGCTAAGGGCACAGTCAGCAAGACAAAACAACAGCCCACAGACTGGGAAAAGATATTAACCAACCCCACATCTGACAGAGGGCTGATCCCCAAAATATAAAAAAAAACCTCAAAAAGCTAGTCTCCAAAACACCAACAATCCAAATAAAAAGTGGGGTACAGAACTAAATAGACAATTGTCAACAGAAGAATCTAAAATGGCTGAAAGACAAATAAGTGTTCAACATCCTTAGCCATCAGGTAAATGCAAATCAAAACAACTCTGAGATACCATCTTACGCCTGTTAGAATGGCTAAATAAAAATCACCAATGACAGTTTATACTGGAGAGAATGTGGAGAAAGGGGAACACTCCTCTACTCCTGGTGGGAGTGCCAACTTGTACAGCCACTTTGGAAATCAGTATGGCAACTCCTCAAGAAAATGGGAATCAATCTACCACAAGATCCAACAATTCCACTCTTAGGCATATACACAAAAGATACACATTCCTATAACAAGGAACATCTGTTCAACTATGTTCATAGCATTATTTTTACTATCCAGAACCTGGAAACAACTTTTATGCCCCTCAACTGAAGAATGGATAGAGAAAATGTGGTACATTTACACAATGGAGTACTACTCAGTGGGGAAAAAAAGCAATGGAATCTTGAAATTCACAGGCAAGTGGATGGAACTAGAAGAAATCATTCTCTGTGAGGTAACCCAGTCACAAAAAGAAAGGCATTGTATGTACTCACACATATGTGGATTTTACAAAAAGAGTGAAGGATTGCCAGCCTGCAGCCCAGGCTGCTGGAGAGGCTAGTAAACAAGGAGGACTCTAAGAGAGACATACATGGTCGCTTGGAGAAGGGGAAAGGGACAAGATCTCTGAGCAAATAGGGAGCATGGGGGGGCGAAGAAGGGACTAGGAGAATGAGAAGAAGAAAAAAGGAGAGGTGAGGAAGACATGATGAGACAGGGAGGTTGAGTTGGGGGAAGAAGAGAAGAGGGCAAGATAAGAGATAATATAATAGAGGGAGACATTATGAGTTCAAAGAGAAATCAGGCACTAGGGGAATTTCTGGAGAGCTACAAAGATGCCACCAACTAATAATCTAAGCAACAGAGGAGAGGCTACCTTAAATTCCCTCTCCTGATAATGAGATTGATGACAAATTCATATGCCATGTTACACCCTTCATCCAGCAGTTGATGGAAGTAGAACCAGACTCCCACAGCTAAACTTAAACTGAACTGAAATCCAGATGCAGAGAAGGAGGACCGATGAGCAAAGGGGTCCATACTAGGTTGGTGGAACCCACAGAAACAGCTGACCTGAACAAGGGAAAATTCTTGATCTCCAGAATGATAGCAGGGAAACCAACATGGGACTGATCCAGACCCCCTTAATGTGGGAGTCAGTGAAGAGACCTTAAGAATCTATGGGGTCTCTTGTAGTGGATCAGTACTTATTCCTACCATAGGAATGGACTTTAGGAACCCATCCCAAATGGAGGGATACTCCCTGAGCCTAACATCAGGTGTTAGCCTAGGGCCTAATCCAAAGAATATGACAGATTTTGAAGACCCCTATGTAAGGCCTCACACTCTCTGGGGAGCAGAAATGGTATGGGATAGGTAGGGTGTTAGTTGGGGTAGTAGGGGAGGACGGGAGGAAGAGGGACCTGGGATTGACATTTAAGATAATTTTCTTTCTAATAAAAAAGAAAGAAAGAAAGTACCACATGTAACATGCATGATACACTAAATATAAATTTATATATAATTATGCTAAAAACTGTCATGTCTTTAAAACTTTTACCCAGTCACAGATCAAATTTACATATCAATAATTATTTCTCGTATTGAAAAGTTGATATCAGAAGAAAACTATGATATAGATATTTAATTTGTGTCTTGTCTATTGGAAGAAAGTCCCTATATGCATGGCGCTGAATTCATGGACACTGACTTGAAAAGAATCAGGTTTTAATAAGAATTCAAAATATTAGGTTATCTAAAATTCTGTCTACTTCAGTTTTTGAAAATTTGTATTTCATCATATAGGTTGACAGATTTTGAATCTCATGTCAAATGACATGTCCATGTCAGTTTTCATAATTTTTTAAAGAAAATATTAATCTTAAAAAGTTGTGTACTGTAAAAATATTACATCAACTGCATTTTATCAGAATATGAGATTGAATCTTTTATAATAAAATATTCACTATGTTGCCAATATAAAAAAAAAACACCAGTGATAGTTTATGCAGAGAGAGGATGTGGAGAAAGCGGGACACTCCTCAACTTCTGGTGGGAGTGCCAACTTGCACAGCCACTTTGGAAATCAGTATGGCGACTCCTCAAGAAAATGGGAATCAGTTCACCACAAGATCCAGCAATTCCACTCTTAGGCATATACCCAAAAGAAGCACATTCATACAATAAGGACACCTGTTCAACTATGTTCATAGCATCACTATTTGTAATAGCCAGAACCTGGGAGCAACCTAGATGCCCTTCAACTAAAGAATGGATAGAGAAAATGTGGTGGTACATTACCCAATGGAATACTACTCAGCAGAAAAAAACAATGGAATATTGAAATTTGCAGGAAAATGATGGAACTAGAAGAAACCATTCTGAGCAACGTAACCCAATCACAAAAAGACAAACATGATGTGTACACACTCATATTGGGTTTTAGACATAGAGTAAAAGATTACCACCCTACAATCCACACTGCCAGATAAGCTAGTAAACAAGGAGGACCCAAAGAGGGACATACATGGTCCACTGGAGAAGTGGAAAGGGACAAGATCTCCTGAGAAAATTGAGAGCAAGGGAAGAGGTGGGAGGGAGTTAGGAGAATGAGAAGGGGAGAAGAGGAGGGGTGAGGAGGACATGAGGGAGTAGAAAGGTTGAGTCGGGGAAAGAATAGAAGAAAACAAGAAGGGAGATACAATAATAGAGGCAGACATTTTAGGTTTACAGAGAAATCAGGCACTAGGGAAATGTCTGGAGATCTACAAAGATGACACCAACTAACAATCTAAGCAACAGAGAGAGGGTACCTTAAATGCTGTCCCCTGATAATGAGATTGATGACTGTCTTATATGCCATCCCATAGCCTTCATCCAGCAGCTGGTAGACGTAGAAACAGACACCCACAGCTAATCAATGAACTGAACTGTAATCCAGTTGCAGAGAAGAATGAGTGATGGGCAGAGGTGTCCAGACCAGGCTGGTGAAACCCACAGAAACACCTGACATGAACAACATGGAGCTCTTGGTCCCCAGACTGATATCTCAGATACCAGCATGGGACTGATCCAGACCCCAGGAATGTACATTTCAGTGAAGAGACCTCAGAAATTTATGGGACCTCCTGTAGTAGTTCAATATTTATCCCAAGCATAGGTGTGGACCTTGGGAGTCTAATACACATACAGGGATACTCCCTTAGCCAAGACACACGGTGATGGGCCTATGCCCTATCCCAAAGGATAGGATAGATTCTGATGACCCCCTATGGAAGTCATCCCCCCCTTGGGGATCAGAAAGGATATGTGATAGTTAGGGTTTTAGTTGGTGGGGGGGGGAATAAGGGAGGAGGAGAGGGAGAGGGAACTGTGATTGATATTTAAAACAATCTTGTTTCTAACAAATAAAAAAAGACTAAAAAAAGAAAGTGAAATAGATTCAAACATTATCCAAGGCAAAGCAGAATACATGTAAGGTTCCTGGCAGTATATTTAAAAGACAGCACCCTGAAAAAAGTGAAACTGCTTTCTTCTCTAGATGTGTATCATTAAATAAATATCCAATTTACTAACGAAGACATAGAGGCATTGAGGAGAACAGAGAAGAGAATTCAGGAAAGATGTTAAATTATCCTAAAATAATGCCATCATTCATTCAATACTAACATTGCTCAAAGAAGAGAATTTGTTTTGAAATCCTTGTTTCTTAAATTTCAAGCTTCACAACATCTGTACATAAAAGAAACAGATCAATAATAAGAAATATAACCAGTATCTGTTTTCCCATTTCACATAGGGTCTCAGAATATTACCCAAACTGTCTTGTAATTACCTATGTAGCCAATGATGGATTTATATTCACAATCTTCCTAACTCCATCTCCTGAATGTTTGGATGACAGGCATGAACAACACTACCCAGTTTAATAATTGTGTTTAAATCTTTCTTTGTCAAATGATTTGATAAATAAAATAGTCAAAACTTCAGTCATGTCAGTTTTCTGTATGTACACAGATGTATTTGAGATGGATATTCTTCAAACCTTTTAACCACCTGCAGAATACAGCATTTAAAGTGGTCTATTATTTTTTATGGTAAAGAAACACATCTGCTACTGGCAACACCAATTGTGTCAGAGAAGAATATGGGCATCAAAGAACTCAATATGAAGTTTGTGTTTAACATGACAAGACTAGCCATTTGAGCAAGAAACTGTATTTGCCTGGACTGTTTGATTGTATGCTGTATAAACTGGACATGCGTGACTCTCACAAAAGTGACTGCTGAACTTGCCAAAACAAAAGGGGACAGTCCTGCAGGGTTCTGGCTTCATGGAAGAGACTGCCAAACATTCTGCAAGACGCAGAGGAAAATGACTGCCAATACAGGCAGTACAGTTGCAAATTTCCTGCTTCACTGAGAAGTCTGCTCGACACCTAAGGCCTATAGGCTGAAGATGGGTACCCTAACGTTACAGAAAATTTTGAGTGACTTGTTAGTCAGAGGGATGTCTCTGTCAATTCTAGAGGTTAAATATTATCTTTCTGAGGTTTTTGATGGAGTTGAAGACAAGTTATATTTATTGTTTACCTTAGTTATGATAAAAGATAAGTTACACATAAACTTTAGACTAACAAAGATAGTATAGATGATAGAATATTTTCTTTAAATTTTCCAAATGCTAATGGACTAAATATTGTTAGCTGTAGTTCTTGATTGATAACTGTTTTGTTATATATAATGTTACTATGTTAAAATTAATATTCCTTTTTATTTAAATAGATAAAAGGAGATGATGGGGGATGTCTTTCTGTATATATGTTTCTCTTATTGGTTGATGAATAAAACAGTAATTGGACACTATCAAGGCAGATAGTATAGGCAGGGCTACCAGATAAGGAGAATTCTGGGGAGAGGATGAGGAGATTGAGCCAAGAGAGATGCCATGTAGCTACCAGGAAAAAGGATACCAGGCATTGTCTGGTAAGATAAGGTCATGTAGAAATACATAGTTTATATATAGTTATGGGCTAAAAATTAAGAGAGAGCTAGCCAAATAAGAAGCCTGAGTCATCGGCCAAACAGTTTATGATTTATATATGCTCCTGTGTATTTAGTTTGGGAATGAAGGGGAGCAGGACTAGGTGGAACAGAACATTCATCTACAGATCTCTATGAATTTGAGGCCAGTATGGTTTTCATAGTGAGTTCCAGGAACAAGTAGACTTGTCATAATATAGTAGAATGTATATTTAAATGTATATCTAAATTCAGGTAAACATACAACAATAAAATGTGTTCACAGACAATAATTTAATTTCTTATACAAGGCTACTGGTCTCAAAAAAGTAACTAAGTTAAAAAAAATACCTCTTGATAAGAGGAAAGGGTATTCCATTTTTTTCACATAGTAGGTAGTTCTAATAATTATGACAGCAATATCTTCATGTTTGATTTAGTTTTAATCCCTCTTTTGGTTTGCAAAAGAATTTTAACAATAGAGTTAAAGTACAATAAGTCACAGAGAAACTTTAAAAGGCATGTAGAAGTTTTAAGCAAAATGCATTTGCTGCTTAATACACAAAGCAAGGGTGACATGGCAAATTTAAATTTCTAAGGAAAGAATGTCAGCACTCACATAGGACTATTAAAACCTGGGATTTTGAAAGATATACATGGAATATAAAACAAAAGAATGGATTAGATTATTTTACATGTGGATTATCTAAAACATATTATTTTATGGATATGCACACAACAGAATGAAAACAAGCTGAAGAGCATCTTACAAAGTTGAACAGCATCATTATAATGTACATTTCAATTCAGGTCAACTATGCAGCAATCAAATGTGTTCACAGAGAACATGAATTGCATATTTGATACAAATCAAGAAAACAGCTTATCACCAAGGTTAGATGAAAGAGTGGAACTTTTCTTTACCAGTCTATTTTCTCCAAAAGCTGGAGTTCAGCATACGCCAGTGTGAAAGTATGATGTTGGGGGGCTCCAGATATACAATGAAACTGTAATTTTCAAATGTTTTCAAACCTGTACATAAATTTTTAAATGTCTCCAAGTAATATATAAATATGAAAATCTTTCAAAATTATTGTAACAATGTTCATAAAAGGCATTTGACTACAGGTATAAGCCATAGCATAATATAATTATACTGATATCTCCAATCTGAGTAAAAATTGATCATTATAAATTTATTGTAAACTTGTGATTATCTCAGGATTAAGGTCATTACCATAACTACATATATGTGGTACTTTAGCAGTGGAATGGAAGGAAGAAAAATTGTTTGAATTGAAGGCTGTACATTTTCAAACAATATATTTTATTACAACTGGATTCCTAAGCTAAAAGAAGAGATGAGATTTGTATTATTTTTTTGCAAACTATCTGTACTCTGGGGATATAAATTATATTTTGTAGTAGAGTGCTATATCAAGATTTCCAAGGACAAAATTTGCATCAGTTCCAGGCCAGCCTCATACATCACACTTACAGAAACAATCACTGGTCTTTAGAAGAAGTTGCTTTTTGGGGGATCAGATCAAGATGATGGATAAAGCAAAGGGTAACAAAGAAAATAGGCAAACTGAAGACTTCTGTAAATATTTATAGAGGGTGTGGTTATTTCTTCTACATATATAAATTACTTGTGGAATGCTGCAGTAACTAAACTGAGCATGTCTGGATGAAATAGTATGTAAGAATCATGCCCCCCAAAATATATGGTAAATAAAAAATATGTAAGGCAGGAGTGGATCCAATAGATTGCATGATATAACTTACTGTAGATAAATTTGTCATATGCTACAACACTTTATTTCACAGTCCCTTGGCCTCATTGCATTTAAATGTCTATTATGGTAAGATCTAGGGCTTCAATTACTTGACATTTAGAAATGTTTTGTCTTGTTACGAATTTTATTTCATTTCACTTATCTAAATTCTAACACTTAATTCTAACATAATAAGTTCTATAATATTGTATCTTATTCACAAAATATCTAATACAGATGAAGAAATATGCTCTCTAAATATGTCCACAAAACAAACATCTTCCTTACTTGTGATAATAAAAAAGAATATGAGATATAATTTTTAAAAACATGGAATTTTTATTGACCATATGTACAATCTAGTTAAGATTTTGAGAGCCTACTCATCTTGATCATATGAAGTTGATGCCAATAGATTTATGCATTTATAAATGATCTATTCAGTCTTTGCTTTTTACTATTGCAGTCTTTGAATCTATGCATTTTACTCTTTTATACACTGCTTATATGTGGATTCATGGTTTTCTTTGTCCTTAAGTTCCTGGTTTATTTCTTTAACATAATGCCACTATGGTCAACCATGTTACCACAAATTGAATGTCTTTTCTTCCCAAGACAAGAAATGTCATCTTCTGTTTGTTAATAGTACAGAGCCTTTTTCTTCTATCCAAGATTCTATCCTGAACAGTTATGCTAGAAAACTAGTTAATTTAAACATTTATTTAAAGACTGAAATAAATACATTTATTTAAAGACTGAAAGAGAATAGCATGGTAGTTAATATTTCTGTGTTGGGGTAGTGGATGCTCTACAGATTGACTTTCTTAGTCAGAGTCAGGGACTTTGCTTTTTTTTCTCTATATAGTTTCTCTCTAAATTTGGAAGGTATTTTGTTTAAGATTATTGTCCTCTCACTACTAAAACTCAGCATAACTGCATGCCTCCTCATCTTTCCAGTAACTAAGTGCAAGGTGAGCTGCTTAGTCACGCTGGTAAACCTTCAGGAATTGGTAAGTGCTGGGTAATTGAGAATGGCTATCTTCCTGTTGGAGAGGCTGAAATAAAAGTTCACAACACTGGAGAGAATCTCCTTCCTTCAGACCCCAGCATAGACCCTACTATATGCAGATAACATAATTTGTTGATCCATTCATTGATGGGCTTTTAGGTTTTGTTCCACATCTCATCCACTACAAATAGTACTTTGGTAAACATAACTATCCCTTTGAGATTCTGATCTCAAATACTTTAGAAAATACACAGGAATTGAATTGCTACATCATATGCCTTTTCTATTATTAATTGTATAGGTATTTCTTGTGTTTCATAGTAGATATACAAATTTACTTTCCCATCAATGATGCTTAAATTCTGCTTTCTCATTATTCTCTTCAGGATTTATTTCTTTTTGTGTTTATAGTATACATTCTAATCAAGAAAGGATATTGTCATATAGATGTTTATGTCACTAATTTCTCTGATTATTAGTGATATTGAACATTTTTCATTTAGTAGTAAATTTGCATTTCTTTGTTTTTAAAATTTTATATATTTGGAGGAAAGATTATGAGAACAAATGTTTGTGACACTATCTAGGTGTGAAAACCCAAGGACAGTCTTGTGTATTTCTCCTTATTGTCTACTTTGTTTGATATGAGATCTTCTTACATTGTTGCATCCTCCAGGCTGACTGACCTGAAAGTGTCTAGGAATTTTCTGCTGTTTGACCTGGGAATACAAATATGCAATATCAAGATGAGATTATATGGAATTCTACAGATCCAAAAGGGTCTTTATATTTGCTTTTTGAATAAAATTATATATTTTCAGATGATTATAATGGAAACACGTGTGTGTGTTTGTTGTGTGTGTGTGTGTGTGTGTGTGTGTGAGAGAGAGAGAGAGAGAGAGAGGGAGGGAGAGAGAGGGGGGGACAGAGACAGAAATAGAGAGAGACAGAAATAGAGAGAGAGAAAGACAGAGAGTTTTGCCAGTCTCTCAAGGATGCCACTAATGAACAAGAAATCAGTGTTGGAAATAAAAACCTAATGACTCAATTTGACTGCATTAGGCTCTATGTTTTCATCAAGAGAAAACACACAATACAGAGTAGAGAGAACATGTATTATAGAAACTCTTTAAATGTCACAAATCAATTCTCAAACTGTCTGTATCTTGTAAAAATGGGAGTTCACAGAAGTAAGATTCTTTTTGGATGCCATTCTATTAAAAACTACAGATACAGTGTTTCACAAATATTAGTTGGCTGATTAGATGAAAGGTACATGGGTTTTTGAGCTCTCTTTTTTCAATCCTAGTTTGCAATAATGAAAGCAAAGAAACCTTATTAGGTTCTACACCCTGGCAAGGAGAACTCTTCTTCTGCTTATAAAGCTGAATTAAGCTACTTTGATTTAAATATTGATCATGATTCAGTCAGAGTCAGTAATGCATCAAATTCCATTTTTATTCCTTTTGCTTTATTATCATTTTCAGAACTCCGGGAAGAAACATTAAAGCTCCCCCTTTTTTTCCAAATTGTAATCATATTCCTTAATACTGTATTGCACAGATCATTTTGCACAGATACTCTCCAATTAAACACCTCTGATTGATATCTGTGTTTATTCTTTCTTGTTTACCTGTATACTCTGAGACTAGCTTATATGGATTCTAGAGATCCATACAAAAGTATGCCAGGAAATATTAGAATGAGAATGTAGCATCTCTACAGGGTAGAAAATTGAATAATCAAATGCAAATTTAACTTGTAATATAAAGTAACTATAAATAATTTTGTGTGACTATTTATAACAACATATTTTTAATTAGATCATATTTTATTTTATGTTCATTGGTGCCTTTGCCTGCTTGTATATCTGTGTGAGGGTGTTGGAACCTCTGGAACTAGAGTGACAGACAGTTGTGTGCTGCCATGTAGGTGCTGGGGATTGAATGTGAATCCTCTGGAAGAGCAGACAGTGCTCTTAACTATTTATCCATCTCCTCAGCCCTTTACAACAACATCTTCTAAAAGCAGTTCAGAGTGTTATTTTATACTACATATTGTTTCCTTTGAAAATCTAGTATGGCTTCTAAAACAATATTTTAACTTAAGGGCTTTCATTCAATCCCTAAGATATATAATGCTAAGAAAAGAGATGATATGATACATTAACTGCAAAGGACTACTTGTCATGAGTATTACAAAGTTAGAAAAAATAACCAGTATGTATTTTATCAATAGGTTTAATTTAGCATTACCTACAATATTGATCAATTTTTATTTTCAGTTGATGAAGAAATTATAAGACAATCTATTGATATTAATTTTAAGTACTGATATATTTTTGCTTTCATCTTTAAATGTACTAAATTCTGCTACTTTGTTCACAGACACAATATATGATGATATAGACCATTTTTCATTGTTGATGGAAATATGCAACTAAATTGTAAGTTGTTTTCATGTTGTATTATTTAAGTGGAATCTTTTGTACATATGGTGTTCATTTTATAATACTACCCAAACTTTCTCAGAAAGAGACATATAGAAATATATATCTTCCTTATACACATATTTTTGTTGTATATTGTTTTGTGTAAGAGATATCAAGTTCTTTTAAGTGGAAAATTTCTGATTGTTTAAAAATGATACAAATCGTTTTCTTTTTAGGTCTTAGTTTGGAAATTATTACCTTCTAAAGATTGCCTCAAAATCTTGCACTTTTGTCAATTGTATGACTCAGGGTAGCACTTTTTAGTTGCTATAACAAACAAATGAAAACCCTGGATGATTAATCCAATCAATGTTTATTTTGTCACTTACACAAAGTTCAATACAGATGTTCCTGGATGAGCTATTCTGCTCAAAAACTCTATCCAAGAAAAAAAATAAAATTTTCAGGCTTCATGTTCCCACCGTCTTGTAATTCTTTTTTGGAGAACTTCATTTCCAGACACTGAGTGAGATCATGGAAGATCATATGATTCATGGCAAACAACAAAGAGGTCCTTTTATGCTGTTACTCAGTGCCAGTTGCATTACTGCAACATAACTGAAAGACACTAAGGGATTTAATTTTTCCATTTGCATAGGAAAATTAAAGGAATATTTTTTTCAGCAACTAGCAAGTTTTTGCCATATAAACCATACAGCACAGAATTCTTAGATGGAGCTGGAAAACATTATACTTGATGAAATAACCCAGTCCCAGAAAGATAAGTTGCTCATTTTCTTACTGTAAGTTGATGTTAGCATCAAGTGTTTGCATTTGGGTGTTTATTGGAATACATGTAGAATCCAAGAAACTGGAGAAAGACCATTTGGTGGAGAAAAAGTAGAAAAGTTTTATGCGAATTAAACCTTTCATCCTGGAAGAAAACTCACTAAGACACAAGATATTCTAAAGAGAGGTGAAATATCCCATCCATCCTGAAGGGAAACATATTAAGCTAGGGTATAAACAACACAAGGACTTAAGGAAGTCCCTAAAACTGACCAGATATGTTATATCTCTCCCTCTTCAAATGAATATAAGTAGTAAGAACTATAGAGATATTCTCAGACAACTGAAATGTATAGAAGATGTTTAGACCAGACATGCAGCCCAGAAGATGCAGAGAGAAGCCAGAAAGTCTGGAAGAGTTAGAGACCAACTTCACTGACTGGTAGAAGGTGATACCACCTAAGCTTTCATAGAGGAAGACTCTTCCATTCCTTGAACTGCCTGCAAGTTGTACACTGCTTTCCAGGTTTCCAAGTTCTGTGATTTCTCACAGTGCTGGGGTGGGTTTTGTTGATGAGAGAATCATTTCTGCTTCTGAAAGTAACCCCCACCCACAGTTCTATAAATAATTTTTAAAAACTCACCAATTAAACTTTGGTGGTATTCATATTTTTCTGTCATAGGTCCTCTATCTGTGGTGAATAGACATTTCTCCAGTCTCCCCATAATAGTGTCAAACAACAGAGAGGAAGTTATTATGCAGGTAATATAAAGAGGAAAAAAAGAATAATGAAAAGAGATATTTAAGTTAGGAGTGAAATACGAGGGCATGGCAGAAGAGGGAAATGGAAAAAATAAATTTAAGGATGTTTGAAAAAGACATGTAAGCCTAAAATTTTATAAGTTTCATATATACAATATCACTTAATTATACACGTGTCAATAAATATATACAATAGCTTAATTGAAGTTATCCTTCAGTTGATTAATTTTATCCCAGAAAACCCCAGTGCCAGGTGTCAGAGGTATCCTTGAGTCTGTCCTAACAGCACAAGCTATCACCACTCCTCTTGGTCACCCAAGAAAGCTTGATGGTAAGGCCTTACCATCAGTTAATGAAGCCACCTCAGTTAGTCACAGAGCATGAAAAAAATCTAGTCAGTTCTGACCAGGAATCTTCCTGCTAGCTATCACTCATAGTATTGACAGATGTTGTGCAAATTCTTATGAGAAAAAACATAAACAGTCTCACCATGCTTGATTATGTAAGCTGAAATAATCAGCAGTATGACATGATATGCCCATGGGTGCTATAGTGGCATGGTTATAATGGAAGGAACCAATTTATTTCTGATTATATATAAGGCCCAAGCCACAAGACTAAACACATGCTTGGTACTGCAAATCTGACCAATAATCCATGATTGAGAGACCCTAGGCTCTAGGGATGAACCTACTAAAATTTTGCTAAATATATATCACCTGATATTACCCTCTAAATTGATACCTCTCTACCTATAGATTAGCGCCATTCTAAGACCTCAACAGAGAAGTTTTATGTAATAAATGATAGTTCATGCAGAAACTTACAAATGGTCACAATAAAAAGAATAAGTAATTGCAGAGTGCTTAGCCAGAAATGGGAATGCTGTATCACACCATTTCCCCCCACCTCAGGGACCATCACAAAAGAGTAAGTAGAAACATTTTAAGAGCCAGATTGCATGGTGTCCATAGAAAAAGAAAGAACTTTGAATATGACAGGATCAGTTTGATCATGAACCTGCAGAAGATCTGCAAAGTAGCAATCCCATCATCATTGTTACATAGAGTAGCAAGAAGTTCATGAGCTACCATCCCTGACTAGTAATACTGTCAAACAACCACACTCAGACATAGTGTAAAATAGTATGCATTCCTCACAATAAATGCACTTCAAAGGTTGTGTTTCTTTGAGCACATAATTATTGTGCACATTGTTGTGTACATTCTTATTACCTTTTTATGAATCATTTTGTAGATGATTTTAGAGGATTAGTTTACAAAACAATATAAGCAAACCAAAGGTGGAAAACAATATTCACAAAGCCCAGCTGGGATTTTCAGTAGCTATATTGAGTTCCTCAAATGCAAACTGTGGAGGTTTGTGATAATTCAAAGTTTGGTAATGCAGTATAAATCAAGATTCATCCATGTTCTGTGAATAACATATGCCTTGTTTTCTTCAGTTGTTGTGCAAAACATCCTGATAAAAGCAATCCAGAACAGATGGAATTTATTTGTTTAAAAACTCCAGTATGCTGACTATCATGGGAGGAAAGCCACAGACACAGAAGATTGATATAACTGGTCAAATTATGTCCTCATTCAGAAGAAGAGTATAATGCATGCATTCTTGTAAGTGTTCAGCTTGCACAGTCCATTAAGGATTCCTCACCCAGAGAATGGTCCCAACCACAGTTACAATGCATCTTTTCATATCAATTAATTTATCAAGGTAATCTCATACAGATATGGTTAGAGGCTAATCTGAATCCAGATGGTCCCTCACAAATGATCCTATATACTTGGTTTCTAGCTGTTGAGCTAAAATTAGTACTATCCATCTCACAATAAAGCATAATTATGTGTACATAAAATTGTATGTGTCTATGCATAGTCTTAGAATCAATTTAAAACTACAGAACCATAAAATTTACAAGGAAACTTGAATTAAAAATTATATTAACTGTCTGGCATTGGTGGCACATGCCTTTAATCCCAGCACTCAGGAGGCAAAGGCAGGTGGATCACTGTGAGTTCAAGGCGACCCTGTTCTCCAGAGCAAGTGCCAGGATAGGCTCCAAAGCTACACAGAGAAACTCTGTCTCAAAAACCAAAAAAAATTATATTAACTTAGTCTAAAACTAAGTTAAAAATAAATAACTTTTACCACCATTAGTATTGTTTTGATTTTGATGTCTGATCAAATATTGTGCTTATTTAACTAGAAAGACATTCTGCTTATAGCTTGGCAATTTCTTATTAATGGATATTTTATTAGTTATATTCTATAATGACAATTATAAAGCATCAAAGCATTTTCAAAGTAATTTTCAAAGATATGTTACCCATAGCTTTATATAGTCTGTCATCTAAATTCCTAAACTAAAATTAATCTACGATTAAGACATTATAATTACAAGATTGAAAAATCAAAATCATCAAAAGTTAGTGATTACATTTGAATTATTATGCTAAAATGCTTTATATATGCATAAACAAGAAAAACACCAAGACCTCTTCTTTTAATAGTGTCTTAAAGCTAAATTATATGGAGCAGTGATTTAAATTATGGTATTGACATTTGGGGTCAGATATCTAATTAAACAACACTTTTGTGGTTGGTGGCTTCACCAAAATCCATTAATTTAATAATGCTGGATTCAGAGTAGGCAAAAATCATTATTGAACATGAATCATCATCTTACAGAAAATACAGTTCATAACTTTATTTTTGTCTTGAAAGGAAAATATGAAACAAAATTTAAACTTTTATTTTTATTTAAAAATATGTAAACTCTGCTTTTATCTCTGGAATAATCACTTTAACCATGAACTTGACAAGGTTGTGCTTTATAGCAGCAATAGATATATAAAAAAGAATCTGATATAAAATAAACAATTATATTTTACTAAATTCATGGAAAATGTAGAGAACGAAAATGAAAAATGAAATAATTTTACATATTTCCGTAAAGAATCCTTAGTCATGGGTGGTGGCTGACACCTGTAATGCCAGTCTTGGAATATTGGGGATGAGTATCCTTAGGATAGAGGTCAGGGTAGGGGACTTAGCAAATTTGAGGTTAGCTTAGACAGCATAGTAAATCCTGCCCAAAACAAAAGGAAAATTAAGATACTGAGGATGAGGAAAATGGGAACAAGAGAGTTAAGAAAGTAAAAGAGGAGAGGAAGAGGAGGGGAAATAAATGAAAGAGGACACAAGGCAAAAGCAAGCAAAAAAGAAAACATGTTGATTCTATTATAGGAAAAAACTAGAGTAACTTGACCTGGGACCGTAGGCATCTGCATGAGGGTTTAAATAATTAGGATGCAGTCTCTGCACTTCCAATACTCTTACCTCACCCCAAGAAAGTGAAACAGCCCCTCCTCTACCTTATAAGGGGTCTGAATACCTGAAACCATGCCCATAGGGTGTGGCCAACACCACAAGTTCACTGGCAAAGCAAGATGACACTACAAAATAGAGTGACCCAGTCCAAAAAAAGAAGACATCAAAACTTTATTATATATAAGTTTGGGGATTTAGGTAATCTCTGATAGGGAAAGAAATCATAGAATTGAAGAAATCATAAAGGAAAGGTTAAAGAATAAAGAAACCATTTATTTGTAGACAAAATTTTAGTTTCACAAAGGGGTATTTTTCTGGACTCACTGTTTTGAACATCATCTACACTTACAAAATTTAATATATCCTTTTTATTGTGGTATTTAAGAACTTGATATTGATGATAAACAGTATGGATGATCTCTGACTTTCTGAAAGTATTTGGCAATCAGTAAATATATAAACAATATTGTAACAAATTTCCCATTTCTTCAGTGATGATCAGAGATAATAACTAAAGATATCTAAAATAGTATGGAAAATATTCATCTACATAATCAGAAAACTCATTGAACTTCAAGTGGAATAAGTTAACAATATCCACATATCAGGATGCAAAAGATAAGCTTTGGAAGCAGCAAGAAGTGACTCATTATGCAGAAAAAATAATAAATAATATTGTATATCAAAAAGCCTTATTTAGAACTATATCAGACAAAAGACAGAGAGCATGCTGCAAATGCCTGAGTAGAGTATGGCACCCAAGAATTAGAAATTTAACAAACCTTATCTGCAAAATGACCAGGAAATAAAGCAACTCTAAATAATGACTGAGAAAATTTGTCAACTGTAAAGTTAATCTACCAAAAATGGCATGTTTATCACCTGAAAAGACAGTGTGCAATAATTTGCTTTTACCTGACCAAATAAAGTATACCATCAGAGGTAATTATATGGGTAACTATAAAATATAATATAAATATAAATTTTAACTTTTTCAACCATAGAAAGAAAAACAGATCACTCAATTATTGGTAGGAGGATACAGACCCAAGTAACCAGTTCTTTATTTGATTTGCTAAGGGGCTGTTCCAACAAACATCTGACCTGAACAATAGGAAACTCATGGACCCCAAACTGATAGCTGGGAAACCAGCTTAGGACCAACCCAGGCCCCCTGAATGTGGGTGCCAGTTAGGAGACCTCGGCAATCTATGGTGCATCTAGTAATGGATCATATTTATACCTAGTATACGAATGGACGTTGGGAACCCGTTCCACAGAGAGGGATACTCTTTCAGCCTAGACACACCAGGGAGGGCCTAGGCCCTGCTCCAAGTGATATGACAGACTTTTCATATTCCCCATTGAAGGCCTTACCCTCCCTGGGGAGCAGAAAGGGGATGGGATAAGGGTTTGGGGGTCAGGGGAGGGAGAGAAAACTGGGATTGACATGTAAAACAAGCTTGTTTCTAATTTAAATTTTTATGGTGGGAAAAAATCATGACTGTAATAATGTTTCACTGGGCTCTTGCTCTCTGTCTCTTTGTCTCCACTCTCTTCTCTTTCTGCTCCTGTCTTCCTCTTCTCTTCTTTTTTCCCTTTGTGTCTCTTTATCTTTTTTTCTCTTTCCTTCCCCCTCACTCCCCTTTTTAATAAAACTTCTCACTCAAAAATAAATAAATAAATAAATAAATAATGTTTCACAGGGAGAAAAACTGATTCCTTTTTAGGTATATATGGAAAATAGAGACCATTACTAGGTGCAGCTTAGTAAAAATCTAACTAAAACTTATAATTACATGTAAAACATCTACATCGATATAACAGATTAACAAGACTCTGAGAACTGTCAATTAATTTGTTATTAAAATACTGCCTTATTAATGTGGGCTCTGCATGTGTAGATCTCGGGGTAAGTCCCAGTTCTAGTCTTTCATAACTATGATAGAAGAAATTCACTGAGAAAGGAATAAGGAACCAGGTCACATAATTGTCTTATTAAAAATTTATGCAGTCTACAAATGTCAAATAAGATCTTTATTCATGACCATGATAAAATGAGATGACCAGTGACATTTTGTTATTTGACTAAGGACAAAATAAGCAAGGTCATCTAGCCATATACAAAATACCAAATCCCGTATCTCCTACATAAACTACATGCCTGCTACATCTGTTTTATTTATAGATTTATCTTTGCTATATCCATCTGCTAGATAAAATATATTACAATAGGTTGTTTTCTTACATCATTCAATCTATACCAAAATCTTAATTCCTTAAGTGGTTTTCTCTGGCCATTTAAGCAAAACAGAAATTTTATAAGATTCTTTTGGATGTTCTGTTCTTGACACAAGCTATGATTCTTCATAATGTTTGTTCTAACTCACTATATTTTTAATACAAATGAACAGCTGGTGTTTCCCTCAAAAGAGTTGGAGAAAGCATACTGATATTGCTTTCTTTAATGTTCCAGTTTCTAGTTTTATAAAAAAATAAAATAAAATAAGGTTATTAGGTGAGCTTGTTTTATGCAGTTGTTGCTAGTGTTGAGCTAAAAGCATGTAAAATAATTCTTGGTTTAGCATGTATAGTCTAAGGGTAGACTGAAAGACTTGGCTTAATAGCTACAAGCAATATGTCTCATAACGCACTTATTTAAAATTAATTGTAAAGAACCAAATCTTGAAGACTTTTACACACAGCAAAGATACAAAAAATACAGAATGAGGGAAAGGATTTCTATAATGACCTCCATGTTTTTCCATATGCTCTCAAACACCTATGTAAGAGAATGATCTTTGGCTGGTAGGGAGGAGAAAATCAGAAAAGCTCAATGCAAATGAAATTCAGTGGTGAGGATTCTTCATATGTAAGATGGAGCTAACTGGATAGATCAGACTCAAGTGGCTTTGGGTCATCCAATGTGACAACTTCAAATCACAACATGGACCTTTTTCTAGCATCTTTAGAAGTGATCCTGGAAACTGATACTTCTCTTGAGTTAATGTGAAAGAGTTCCATATGATCAATATTTTGTTTCAGGTTTATGAAACCTAAGAGGAGAATTTATTTATGCTTTCTACAAATCTGACCTTCCAACCCTGAGCACTGTTCATAAGCTTCTAAAGTTATGTTGAGCTGATATAAAGCAAGAAGAAAAACATGAGCATGCTTCAGGTTCACTAGTACAACAATGGCATGACTGTTATATATGTAGCTACCCAATCTCTCTCTGACTGGATTTGAGTCCCACTGCACAGAAGAGAATTTGCCTGGTACAGTTAACTGTTTTCAAAACCTGTGCCTGTTGAGTTCATACATTGTAAGTAGAAGGTACTTACTGTTGTAGTTTCAATGCTTTAATTTTTATGTAATACCAACCTAGGTTCTTAATATTTTATCTTTGCCACATAGACAAGTGTTGTATTGTTAACTTTAATCTGTGAACCTTCTCTTTGTAGTAACTGCTGTTAATACATGAATTTTCTGAGTGTCAAGATAACTGAAGGGCATTCACTTCCTGGGAAGGCACTGTCCATGTTAGCCAGGGAATCAAATGGATAATCCTCATTCTTCCTAATACCCATCAATTCCTGTAATTCTGAACCCTAATCTTATTCCTAGCTTTGTAGCAGACCACCTATTATGTCCTTCCCTTTCTCTCTATCTCCATTCTCAATATATCTTCTCCTCCAGACTTATTCCACTACCTCATTGCTTTGTCTCAGCCACCAAATAGCACATGTAGACACTCCATGGAAACCTGTCAGCTACTAATGGCCAGACACTCAGTCTTAATTGCAACTTTGTAGCTGACAACCTGCAGTGGTTTCTCCTTCATCTCTGCTCCAATTCCCAGGACTTTATACACAATCTCATGGCATACCTAGCTTCCTTCCCTCATATGGAACTCCTTAGCCCCACCCTTCTAGCCCATCCCAGTTCCTTAATGCCAACTCCTTCTACATAGAAACAAGATCTATCTAGGACCCAAGAAATCTCAACTGGCAGGATCCAAGACACATTATCTAGTAACCAAGCCAAAACCACAACAGTCTCTTAAGGACCAGGAAGAGCAAGGGAAAACAAGGCCCAGAACACACACCCAACAAAGAAAAGACCAGATATCAGCTACAGAATTACAGTTATACCAAAGCCAGATGCCTAGACTCCAGCATAAAAACACAATCAATGACATCAAGGACAATGTGTTTCTATTAGAGCTCAGTAATCCCACTACCAGACATCCTGAGAAATGAAATACAGCTGAAGCACAACAAAGCATTTCAAAATAGCTATTATGAATATGCTCAAGGACTTTAAAGGGGATTTTAATGAATATATTAAGGAAATCTATGAATATAAAAACCAACAGTGTAATGAAGAAAACTCTTCAAGACATAAAAGTTGATAGATCCACTAAAGAAAATGCAACCAAACCCTAAAATGAAGAACAAAGAAAACATATTAAAAGTTGATAGGGAAAAAGACAAAATAACATATAAAGGCAGATATATTAGAACAACATTTGACCCCTATTCACGAAATCTCCAATGTCAGGCCAAACCATCCAGCATCTACAACAATTAGTGTATTTGACCTGCCTACACTCACTGGGGGAGGTGAGTGTAGGGCTTCCCCTGCCTACCTCCCTCCCCCACTTCCTTGGAGTCTCCTCACCCAGGGACTGCACCTAGTACCATCCAGCCACACTGAACATCTTAGAAGAAAAAGTAGGAAGCACCCTTGAATGAATTGGTACAGGAGACCACTTCCTGAACATAATACCGGTAGCACAGACACTGAGATCAACAATTAATAAATGGGACCTCCAGAAATGGAGAAGCTTCTGTAAGGCAAATAACAAAGTCCATAAGACAAAATGGCAGCCCACAGAATGTGAAAAGTTCTTCACCAACCCACATCTGACAGAGGGTTAATTTCCAAAATATACAAAGACTCAGGAAGCTACTCACCAAAACACAAAATAATCCAATTAAAAAGTAGAGTACAGAACTAAATAGATAATTCTCAATAGAGGAATCTAAAATGGGAGAAAGACACTTAAGATATTGCTCAAAATCCTTAGCCATCAGGAAAATGTAAACCAAAACAACCCTTAGATACTATCATGTACCTGTAAGAATGGCTAAAATCAAAAACACCAATGACAGTTTATGCTGGAGAGGATGTGCAGAAAGGGAAATGCTCCTCCTTTGCGGTGGAGTACAAACTCATTCATCCACTTTGCAAATCAGTATAGCAGTTTCTCAGCAAAATGGAAATAAGTCAACCTGAAAGTCCACCAATTCCACTCTTAGGCATATACCCAAAGGATGCACATTCATACCACAGGGAAATATGTTCCATTATGTTCATAACAGCATTATGTGTAATAGCCAGAACCTCAAAGCAACCTAGCTGCCTTTCAGTCAAAGAATGGATAAAGAAAATGTGGAATATTTGTAGAATGGAGTACTACTCAGAGGAATAAAACAATGAAACTAGAAATTCACAGGCAAATAGATGGACCCGAAGAAACCATCCTGCGTGAATTAACCCAGACACAGAAAGAAAAACATGGTATTCACTCATAAATGGATAGTAGACATAGAGCAAAGTGTTACCTATAAGCCATAACCCCAGAGACACTATGAAACAAGGAGGACCCTGAGAGAGACATACATGGTCCCCTAGAGAAGGTGAAAGGCACAAGATCTCCTGAGCAAATTTGGGAGCATGTAGGGAGGTAGGAGAAAGAGAAGGGTGATGGGAGGGGAAAGGAGAACATGAGAGATCAGGAAGATTGAGTCAATGGCAGAAGAGAGAAGGAGATCAAGAAGAAATACCTTAATACAGGGAGAGATTATAGGTTTAGAGAGAAATCTGGCACTAGGGAAATGTCCAGGGATCCACAAGGATGACCACACCTAAGAATCTAAGGAATAGTGGAGAGGCTACCTTAAATGTCCTTCACCTATGAAGAGATTTATGACTACCTTAAATGCCATCCTAGAGCCTTCAATCATTAGCTGATGGAAGCAGAACATCTGTTCAACTATGTTCATAGCAGAATTATTTGTAATTGCCAGATCCTGGAAGCAACCTAGATGCCCCCCCAATTGAAGAATGAATTTAAAATTGTGGTATATTTACACAATGGGGTATTACTCAGTAGAAAAAAAAAACAGAGTCTTAAAATTTGCAGGCAAATGGATGGAACTAGAAGAAACCATCCTGAGTGAGATAACCCTGTCACAAAAAGACAAACATGGTATATAGTCATTATATATGGATTTTAGACTTAGAGCAAAGGATTGCCACCCTACAACCCACACCACCAGAGAAACTAGGAAACAAGGAGGAACCTAAAGTAGACATTCATGGTCTGCTGGAGAAGGGGAAAGGGACAAGATCTCCTAAGCAAAGTGGGAGCATGGGGAGAGGGAGAGGGAGTTAAATGAAAGAGAAGGGGAGAAGAAGAAGGGACAGGAGGACACATGAGGGAACAGGAAGTTTGAGTAAGGGAAAGAATAAAAGAGAGCAAGAAAAGAGATACCATAATAGAGGAAGCCATTATAGGTTTAAAGAGAAATCTGGTGCTAGGGGAATGTCCACAGATCTACAAGTCCAGACAGAAATTTTAGAAGTTTTATAACTGAATGAAAATGAAAACACAAGATATCCAAACATTTGCAACAAAATGAGGTAGTTCAAAGAAGAGACTTCATAGCACTTAGTGCTGATATAAAAAAATTGGATATGTCTCATATTAGTAACTCAACAACAACCATGAGAGCTCTAGAATAACAATAAAACATAATAGCCCAAATTAGTAGAGGTCCAGAAATAATCAAAAAGAAAAGCAAACAAAATTCAATACAAAGAATCAATGACAGCAATAAAGATGTCTTTGAAAAAAATCAGTAAGATTGACAAACCTTTATTCACATTAACTAAAAGGCAGAGAGAGTAAATCGAAATAAACAAAATTATAGTTGAAAATAGTTTTGTGATCCACGCAGCCTAGTTTCAGACCAATATATGTGTGTTTTTCCAATGGGTCTCCAAATGAGACAAAAAGCCTCTGGGGACAGTCTCACTTAACAAGGACCAGTGGACTTTAGAACCACAGAATACTTCTGGGACCACACAGCCCGCATGTTCTCTTCTCTCTTGTAAAGCTGATTCTCTTGGCAGTTTTAGTGTCATTTTGTCAATAATGCGTGGGACAGAGGTGATCATTCCTGGAAACACCATTTTTCTTCTCAAATATTTTTCCTAAAATTTTTTGGAGCTGATGCTCCTCGAGTGTCTTGTCTGGAGATGCCAGCTGTTACTTAAGATGCCAGTAGCTGTCCTGGTTGATTGATGACCAGATCAGATCACTCCTATTTCTGCAAATATGTTTGAATGAGATTTTTGTTCTTGAAAATGTGTGCCACTGTCACTCACCTTTTAGTTTTGTAAAGATAGGATGTACCTGGCGTGATACTTGGCTGAGATAGCATCATGATAAACGTTGGTTTTGTATAAAGATGGTTGGATGTAAAATTTGGGGGAAAATGAACTTCACATATTTGTTTTGCCAGAAGTTAACAATGGAGAATGAACAAAATTTGTTTGCTATTATGGAAATCATGCTTATTTTTTATGTATAAAAATGGCTGGTACTATTTATATTCAGGCCAGCCACTTATGTGAAATTCATATGGTGGTTGGACTGTATTTGTTTTCTGCAGTGATGCGCCATCTGCATCCTAGGACCTGGACACAGGCTGTGGCAGGCCATGATGAAGAAAGAAATAACAACAGACAAAAAGGAAATCTAGAGAATCATAAGAACCTATTCCATCAAATTGGAAAATCAAAAAGGTAATTTTCTTAAAATATAACCTAACAAATTTGAATCAGGAGTAGATAAGCATTTTAAACAGACCTATAACATGTATCACCTAGAGAAACTCCAAGATAAGTAGCATTTAAAAGCACCACAGCCAATAAAAGCACAATGTCAGAAAAAAGTAGGTAAGACTTCTACAAAACTTTCGTAGGAAAAACTAACTCCAAAACTCCTCAAATGGTCCCACATAATGAAAACATAAGTAACATTGCCTAGTTCTTTTGAAGAGATCACAGATACACTGATACCTAAGCCACATATAGACCAGCAAAGAAATAGAAATATGTACTCATTTTCTGCATAAACATAGATGCAAAAATACGTTCTAACCAAATCCAAGAGTACATCAAAAAGATTATCTACCATGATCAATTACTATAAACAGGAGTTCATACAGGTGAAGGCTCAACGAATAGTTCAGGCTTATTATTAACTAGCTTTTACATTTTAATTAAACCCATATTCTTTATTTATACTCTGTCACATTGCAGTAATTTTCTCAGTACAACATGGTCATCTTGCTCTCTGTACATCAGGCTGGTGTCTTCTCACTCACCCTTCTTGAAATCATCCTTTATTTGGTTACCCTGCCAATACTTCCTCCTTGGCTACCAGCCAATCAGTGTTTTATTAAACATTTCATGTGACAAATATTTAGAGTGTATAAGAGGATTATTCCACAGCAATTTTGGCTTTGTTCCCCACAGTTATTTGACAATTTCATTTAGATTGCCTTCAATACATACCCCCAAACCGCCACACACACTTCAAAAGTTTCTACTGTATTAGCTTTCAATATGATCCCTCATATGGTCCCCACTTTTAGCTATCCATCCACATATTCCCTATAATCCTCTTCACCAAAGAAACTAGAAACATGAAGGACTCTAAGGGATAAATGGTCCCCAGGAATGGAAGTGGCATGAACTCCTGAACTAATTGGTAGCATGAGGGTAAGGGGGAGGGAGCTGCTACAATAAGAGCAAGAGAAGAGGAGTAGAGGAGAGGAAATGGAGGGCCAGAAATATTGAGTTGGGGGAAGAATAGAGGAGAGAGAGCAGAATGAGAGATAACATATCAGAGGGAGCCACTCTAGGTCTGAGAAGAGATCTGGAACCAGGGAGATCTCCAGAGACCTACAAGGATGACACGATCTGACAATCCAGGCAATGGTGGAGAGGATAACCCAAAAGCCCTTCCCCTAAAATGAGATTGATGACTTCTCTTTATGCCATCCTAGAGCCCTCATCCAGTGGCTGATGGAAGCAGAGACAGACATCCACAGGTATACACTGAGCTGAAATTGGGAATTTAGTTCAAGAGAGGGAGGAATGAAGAGTGAAGGGGTCTGTACCAGGTTGGAGAAACCCACAGGAACAGTTGGCCTGAACAAGGGAGAGCACATCGATCACAGATGCCGTCAAGGAGGCCAGTACAAGACTGATCCAGACCCCTGAACATAGATGTCAATAAGGAGGCCTCTGCAATCCAGGGAGCCTCTGGTGGTGGATTAGTATTTTTCCCTGGTGCAAGAAGGGACTTTGAGAGCCCATCCCACCTGAAGGGTTACACTCTGGCCCTGGACACATGGGGAAGGTACCAGGACCAGCACAGGAAGATTTGGTGGACTTTGCAGAGCCCCTGTTGAGGGCCCTACCCTGCCTGGGGTGTGGTGGGTGGATAGGGTGGGGGTAAGTTGGGGGTGGGGTAAGAGGGATGGGGTGAGGGGAGGGAGAGGGAGAAGGGATTACATGTGAAACAAGCTTGTTCCCTAACTAGAACTAATAAATAAAGAAAGAAAGAGAAGTATGATTTTTGTGCTTTTCTGTTGGCTCTTCCTCTGTTTGTTTGTTTGTTTGTTTTATTCTATCTTGGTATTTTGTTTGTGTTATTTTATTTTAATATTCTTAGATTCCTGTTTATTCTCCAAGGAGAAAGAAAGTGTAGATTCTGGTGGAAGGGAGGATCTTGGAGGAGTCTGGGGAATGGAAATAATAATGAGAATATATTACATGAAAATTATTTCAATAAGAAGAAAATATAAATATGAAAGTTGATCAAATTCTAAAAGTAAGTGCATAAATGTTTAATAATATTTGATGCTTCTCATCTGATAAAGTATATTTTTGGTTCTATATTCTCATGGAAAATAGTTCAAGACTTGGGCTTACAGTCATTCATTATTCTCCTGAATATTGCATTTATTATTCTTAATATCTTTGTAGTTATAACACAAAAATAATACTTTGGCAGAAATCTGTCTTTGTTTATACCAGAGTATAAATGTCTGAATATAAATGACTGAGTTCATAATAAATTTTAACAATGCAGCAACAACAACAAAATAAGTAACTGATGGTTGTATGCTCACCCCCTCAATAGGGTATTTATACTTCTTTTCTCTCCGAGGCTCAGAGAACATTATGGAAGACAGGACAAAAAGAAAGTTGGAGATAAAATATGGTGAAATTATTATCTTCTGGGCAAGACATAGCAATTACATTTACGATCTCTAGCAGCTTGTACTTCCTGACTGGACCTGCACTAAACTGGAACTATGAAGAGTCAGTCATGGGCAAGGGAGTGATTCAAAGAACCCTAACACTTCCTTGAGAACTTTTGGGTATTGATAAATATTAGAAGACAAGATGCCAGCTTTTGGTGAGCTCACCAGCCTCCAATTGGCAGTTATATAACCATAGCCATGCAGATAGTAGTGGTTAAAAATAATGGTACATAAAATAAAAGATAAAAAGATGGCAGTCTTATATTATGACTGGGATATTTTTAGGGATTGGAAGAGGATGTGAACTGGTATAAGGTGAGAGTAATCACAATGCATTATGTATGTGTATGAAACTGTCAAACACAAAATTGTATTTAAAATAATAATACTAAAGAAACAAATTTTGAATGAACAGTGTCTCCGTACTTGTTTGCTATGTATAGAGCCCCAGGTTCTCTCTCCAACAACATGCTCCCACCTACTACTTCCATACATAAACATACATACACAGAAAGAGCAAATTAAGTTCATTTTTCATGTGTAAAGATGTTCCTCTCATTAAAACCTGACCATTCCTTATTTTCCTATAACTATGTTGTGTTTTCAAATGTACTTTTAACTCTCTTGAAATAAAACATAAAACAATTAGAATGTATAAATATAAACATATTATGGAATAAACTTTAGTTTATTTAAGTTTTGGAAAACTATAATTTCTAATCATATTTATCCATTGGGACTAATGTACCAAGAAAGTAGCATGACAGTAGCCTTGTGGAATCAGTCTTAAAATAAATGAACTATAGAATAAATTTTTGGAGATGAATAGCATGCACACCAACAATTTAATCTGTATGCTATGCAATTTATTTAAATATGGGGCTGCCAGGTGGCAAAGGAGATTCTAATATATGCTTGAAAGAAACACATTCCTGCATTTGAAGATTGATTTATGTGTCAGTTTGACTGGGCTAAGGAATTCTCACATATACAGTGAAAAGTCTTTCCAAGTATCTGTGTAATGATGCCTCTAAGTGTGATTAGTAATCTGAATTAGAAGACTGAGAAATGAAGATTCACAACCAGCATTATTAACAGGTAAAATTCAGTTACCCAATGTGTAAGCAGAGCTAAAAGGAGAGATAAAAGGTGAATTCTCTCCTTCTACATCTATAACTTCTACCTCCCTCCTTAATCTGGGACATAATATTTTCTTGCATAAAGGAAGCAGATTCTCACATATTCAACTCCAGAACCTACTAAATTTCCCCACCACATGTACAGATACACACACACACACACACACACACACACACACACACACACACACACACACACTTTTCTGATCTTTGGTCTCATATTAGGGCAAAAATCAGTTCTCTCTACAGCTTCCCTTAATCCCAGGCCTCAGTCTTTAGACTGAGTAACATTGGCTTTTGCAAAGAGAATTCCTTGCAGCTTCCTGAATGCCTTGTTCCACCTGAGTAGCTTCCCAGTGAATCTCCTTTACATATAAAAATATTCAGTTGGTTCTGATTCTCCACAGAGCTCTGAATGATAGTAATCTGTGAAATCTTTATTAACATAAAAGGAGACCCAGTATATTCATGTATATCAGCAATACTGTTAGTGAAAAGAAAAACATGGCATAGATAAAGTAAAGTGAAATAATTATTACTTTATATGGTAGTTAGTATATGTTTAAATGATCTTTAGCTTCCAGAAAGTTATATCTGAATGAAACAAAAAGGAAGAAAATTAACAAATATCCATTCAAAACCACTCCTTTTAAAAATACACACATGAAATTAGAATAGATTTAATTCTGAGTAAGATTTTTAGCAAATATAGCCTGTACATTCTCCAGAAGATGTATAAAATCTCAAAATATGGGACCCAAGCACACTGCTCCATTGAGTTGGTTTAAGAAAATTATTCATCCATGTTAATGTCTAGAAATGTCCCCTATTTCATTATTTAACTAACAAATGGCATTCTATAGCTTTAATGTGTGAAGAACCACTTAGTATCCTATTATGTTATGGCTTCACTACTATTCATTTCTACTTATATTCAATTGTATGAGTTAATCTATGATATCATTATTTTTATTATTACTAGAACCTGAAAGTTTAAGTATAAGACTTAAATATTGAAAAATAGAGATGTACGTGTATGTGTATGCATGTGTTTTTACATGTGGGTATGCATGTGTGTCCATGTATTTATGCATGTGTGTATACTTATTTGGGTATGCATGTATATGTTAGTGTTTTGGAGATTTGTACATTAAACATTGTACATATTTGATCTGATTCAAAATAACAAAAGAATGGCCTTAAATATGAACATAAAAATCCGTGTTAAATCAGGACTGCTACATTTAACAGTACTTTGTGAATTATCAGAAAGTAATTTAAACTCACTATTTCAAAAGGTGCCTAATATAACATGATAGTAACAAAACTGAACCAGAATAATGAAAAGGGGCATCTATCTATTGGTCTACATGTCTATCTATCATCTATCTTGTGTATCTCTTACCTATGTTACCTATATATCCACATTCACTTGTATAATCCTGATTTGTCCGTTAAAAACCCCTGCCCTTTTCAAAAATCCATTTGATTAGGAGGTACAACAAGTAAACAACATTTATATATTTACCAAGTATATCCTTATCTTCGATAATCATCATCTCAACTTCTCCTCCAGAAATAATTGTACATGAGAAAGGAGCTTGAAGAAGAACACTGATCTCACCAAATGACTCCTTCTCTTTAAGTTTACCCATATAAACAAGTTTTGGAACTTTTAACTGCAAAAGATATGGACAATAGAGTTTTAATATAATTATTCTTCTTAACTTTATTGTCAGAAACTCATCTATTCATAAACCATCTGGCTAAAAGATATTAGCAATCAAATAAATTAAAATCAGAGAAAACATGTATATTTCATTTTATTGATTTTATTTTATTCATTTTATATTAAACCAACAATGTAGTCGAGAACACCAGTATATGCAAGATAGCTGACAACACTATTATTTAGTTACCCATCTATTATATTATTTTAATGTTTATTTATTCAGGGTATGTTTGAGATGATGATGATGATGATGATGATGATGATGATGATGATGATGATGATGGTATGAATGTAGAAGATAGGGGCCATACAGAATTGAGTTATCTCCTTTCACAATATGGGCCAGAGATCAAACTAAGTTTGTCAGGCTTAGTGGCAAACACCTTTACCAGCTAGGCCATTTTACTACCCTGCATTTCATTTTTGAATACATTAAAATTTCTGAGAAATGGTGAAATAGTTGAAGTTTTCAAAAGCCCAAGAACACTACTTTGTGATCAGAGTATAACTCAACCATATTTTGTGAACTACTAATTGTGATAAACCTTAGCCTTATTTGGGAGACAGGGTTATTGGAGTAACTGAGAGGATGGGGTTGAAACACTGTAGTATCTATAAGTGATGGGGTTAACTGAGATGGAAATTGTCTCTTGCCATTGTTCTTTTATTGTCTGAGCATGTTTGCTCTTAAGTGAGTTACTGGGGATTGATCTCAGGTCCTTGCTCACACTGCAAGTGTTCTTTCAGTGAGTCATATTCATGTTACAACTTTTATGTTTCTTCAGTGATTTTTAAATCAATAATACAGTAATTTATTTCACATCAGGGGCCATGTGGAGACTTCACTGCAGTTTCAGTATGGATGGCTCTAAAGAGAATGTTGACATTTTTCTGGGAGAACTAATTATCATCAGTTAGCAGTAAGCAATGGAAAAGAGTTTTCCCCAGGACAGTCATTTGACAGGCACTAGGACAAGGAATCCTTTAGTAAATGGGTTGATGTCAAAGTCATAACAGCTTGAATATTTGCCATTTCTGCAAATGCTAAATCTTTACCCAGAATATGACTAATGAGTCATAGCATAAGCCAGCTTACATATGTATTTGAATCCTATTAGATACTTTTGGAGAAATAATCATTCATTGTTTATTATATGAGTCTTTTGTCCTGGTTAAGAAAAGTAAAATGAGTATGTGGTATTCTTTGGGTTTTGATGTTCTCACACCATCTGTGTTGAGATTCACACAACTTAAATTTATCATTGATTCTGTTCCACTCTGTATGGTAGACCATTATCCAATATAGTGCAATAACACTATACAATCACTAATGAACATCTAGATTGCTTCTAGTTCAAGAACTGTGAGAATTAATGTGAATCTTTTTAGGTAAGCAGGTTTTCCTTTCTCAATGAATAAATATTTACAGAGAAAGGTGAATTGTGTGATAAAGTTCTTACCCTTCTGTTCAATTTTGGTAGCACCTTGCTATGGTTTTAAATACCAATGCTCTTACAATGGAGAGGATTATCTTATATTGTGGTTATTGGTTATTTTGAAATTTTTTAAGTCAACTTGTCTTACTCCACATGTTTCATTCCTCAATCTTGCATCTTATTACATAAAAATAAAACAAATAAAAGTCCCCAAATAATTCAACTACTATTTTCTTAAATAAAACAAGGTGATGTTCAACATGCATGAGAGATGCTACCCAGCATCCTGCATTCATTAGAATGGTTAATTATTAAATTGAACAAATATGTTAAAACTTACCACTTTGTTTACTCGTATTCTCATAAGTCCCACAATATTTCTATAAATGTTGCAATATCCAGCATTAATAAAACCTACAAATGGACTGACAGTTCCACTTTCCACTAACACTGAAAACAAGAGAGACAGGGAGAGAGATACAATTATTTGCAATTATGCTGCATAAAATTACTCTGTGTATAATGACAAGAAAAAAATTTGCCTACTTGAATCAATGACTCTAAGGTCATTTTCTGAATAGATGCCACTTTACAGATACTACATATGTAGAATGAAAACTCCATAGTGTACCTAGTGTGTATAAATTGTACCCCTCTAGAAATAATCCCTGACAGGCTTTGTCAGGAAGGCAATCAGGTACTAGTATTGTCTAATAGGTGAAGAGGCTTGAGACACACCCATCTACAGAAAATGCTGAATTCTATGTTAAAAATATTTCTAGGTATTGGAAAGATAGATCAGCTGTTAGGAGAGTGAATTACTTCTTCCAGAGGCCTGATTTTGGTTCCCATCACACTCATATCAGGCAGCTCTCAACCACCCATACCTCCAGCTCCAGAGAAATCCAATATATCTGGCCACCTTGGGCACCTGCATTAAAGTGTGTACACACATGCAATGCATGCAGAGAGAGGTAAAAATAATAATAATAAATCTTTAAAATTTATTTCTATTGCCCATCTCACGTGAAGGGATACACTATGGCCCTGGACACATGGGGAAGGGCCCCGTCCCAGCACAGGAAGATTTGGTGGACTTTGCAGAGACTCTGTTGAGGGCCCTGGGGAGTGGTGGGTGGATGGGGTGGAGGGTAGGTTGGGGGGGGGAGGTGGGATGGGGTGAGGGGAGGGAGAGGGAGAAGGGACTTACATGTGAAACAAGCCTGTTCCCTAACTTGAATTAATAAAAACATTAAAAAAATTATTTCTATTGTGTCTGATTTAATGCTTTCAGAGACTTGAGTAGTGAGTTTCACAAAAAATTTAGCTATTGACTCTTCAGTCCCCATACCTTCAGGTGCAAAAAAACAATTTTCCGAGTATAATAGTGGTTAAAGGAAGAGCTTTCAGGGTATTCTGGTCTATTGTGAAGCCTATTTGGGTGGTTCCTATGTGTTTTATACAGATTACATTACTTCTCTGAGCTGTGGCTTTTGGCCTGCTTAAAATTTTCTATATATTCCTTGTATATCCCTAGATAAGCAAGTGGGGGCAGGGAAGCAGAGATAGTGTAACTGGTTTTCAAAGCTAGAGGTTACTTCAAACTGCCTTCTTCAAAAGTTTCTCTCTTCAAAGTTCCCTTCTTTTTACTTTGTGTGTTTATGGTATTTTTAGGGGATTGGCATTCAAAGTTCTAATGCACTACTCAGTGTAATACTGCTGCTCTTGTTACTCCTGCTTTTAAGGATCTGATCTTTATAAAATATCAAGTTTGCTTTTCTTTTTTTCATTTCAACTTTCAGAATTGCTTTGTAATATGAAATTTAACTTCCATTGTGATTGGTATTTTCTTTGGTAAAAATATGAAATTCACTTTGCTATATATGACACAGAGTAAATAATATATAGGAATTTGTTATTATTACTGTGAATTTAGAATCTCAGGATTTCTAAATATTTCAACTGTATCCATAATCTTACTTTTAAAAGCACTGAAGGACAAAAGGGACCATAAGAAAAAATCATTATGAATTCAAAACTATAAACACTTACCTCTAATAATACAAGGATACAAATGCTATATTTAAAGTATTAAATTATGTAAAGTGTGTTGGATAAAGTCTGTAATAAGATGTAAATATTCTTATAAAGTTGGGACTATTAGTTAATTAGAATAGTTAACCTGTATGGTTTATTTCTAGTTTTATTTCCATTTGAAGTGAATATTCAGCTTTTAAAATTTTAAGTTAATTATTTTATTATTTATTCTAATTTATAATTTATTCTAATATTGTATTATTGCTTCCTACCTAGGTTTCCAACTAGACTAGACTGTCACTCTTCAACTGCTCTTAAATCCTTATTTTAATTTGCTGAATGTTCTCTTTTTTTCCTATAATAGCTTGTTCTAAGACAGCTTTTTAGTTTAACAATTCTGATCTTTCTGTGTAATGACAATTACCTGTTTCACTGACCGTTGCCCTTATATTTTCTGTAGGGATTTACTTTTTCTTTCTGAACTTGCATTTATTTGCCAATGCCTCCTTCAGTCCTTTTATTTTTCTTAGTTTCAGATTATTCTACACAACACAGCACACTATATTCTGTCTATATAGAGATAGTTACATCGAATATATCATGTAATGTGATCAATTTGGTTGTTTTCATAATTTTCTTTTTAAAGAAAGGTAGAGTCCCAAACATTTAGGAATTGTGATGATTAATCTTGGTTATTAACATTAGGAGATCTATAGTCACACCTCTGGACATAAGATTTCCTGATTGGGTTAACAGGTAGGAGAACATATTCTGAATGTGTACAGTATCATTCCATAGGCTAGGGTTCTTTCCAGACCAAATCAAAGAAGTCAGAATGCTGAGCACCAATAGCTACTTCAATCTGCTTTCTGATTCCTGATAGAATGTAACAAGCTGCCTCTAATTCCAAACTCCCATCACCATGACTTCCATGGGATGATAGACTATACCTTCCAATATGTCCCCTCTTTCTTAAGTGGCTTTTTTGAGGTATTTTGTTGCAACAATGTGTGTAATAAATACCGGATTGTTCTTTGGCTACCCTTTAAATTTCATTTTTTGTATATTCTCATATTTTATGACCATTATTAAAACATCACTTATCTAACAGATGTTAAAGAAAAGCCTGCTAAGTATCAAGAGCTGTGTATAACTAATAACTTCAATCTTACCACTTTTAAAATTTGGGTTTTTTATACTCATAATTTGTGGAATCTAATTAATTAGTCTCATCTTAATTATAAAGATCATGATATTTCTCTGCAAAGACTTTTGGTTGTTTATATAGTTTGATATTGGAGGAGCTCTTCACTGCGCAGCCGTCTCTCCAGAATCTAAGGCATCACTTTTACCTATTTATCTTAACTTCAAAGTTATCTGTCAATTCCATAAGATCTAATTTTACTTAGGTTTAGATATTTACTTAAAAAGTTTTAAAGGAAGGTCATTTTGTGTAGCCCTGGTTATCCTGAAATTCACTAAGTAGACCATGCTGGTCTTGGTCTTAGTCATTTTTGCCTCCCAAACAATGTACTACCATATGTAGTACATAAGACCTATCTTAAGTCTACTTCATCATATTAATTATCACCAACTCCTCTCCAACCATCCTACTTTGAATACATTTCATTTCAGATTTACTATTGAAAGTTTTTTGCTGATAACCATGGTTAAATTATTGTGACCAAAATATTTAAAGTATGCATTGATAATATGCATAAATCTTCAATTAAATATTAGCAAATAAAATCCAGTGTCATGGACTATGGATGTAATTCAGTGGTAGAATAGTTGTTGGTTGTGGAGATGGATCTAATGTTTGAAACTTAGCATTGGAAAATAAATAAATATGTCTAACAATATGTGGAAGAATTACACGCCAAAAATTCAATGGATTTATCAAAGCTATGCCACATAAGGTCAATGTTCAAAAATAAAATAATATAAGCCATCATATCAGCAGATTTAAAAGTACAAAGTTGGATCAACCAATTCAGAAAATAGTGTAAATCAATATCTTTATCTAGGCAGTAGCACTGTTGTAGAATATCTAGCATGTGAAAAACTGTGTGTTGTTTCTGTAGCACCTCAAAATAATAACACGAATTTAAAAAAAATACTCAATAATTTTTAAGACAAACTCTCAGCAAATTGGTATAGAAAGCAATTTCTTGAACTTAAATAAAATGTCTATTTATAGGTAACAAAATCATTGGGAGAATATTTTCATTCAGAGTAGAAATATCAAGAATATCCTATTATTTATTTTCCACTTATTGAAATTCCTAAAAGAATGATATGAGAGAAAAACACAATATTTATATTAGAACAGAGAATTAAAACTTTTTCCCATTATGTGATTATATAAGTAGAAAATCTGAAAAAGATGGACTAAGATTCCACAATTCATTTGGGATATCAAGTAAGGTAAAGAATGAAAAATTAAAACACAAAAGTCAGTCATTTTCCAAAATACCAACAATTAGCAATTTGAAATTAAAACAATACATATATTTAAGAGGTTAGAGACATTAATTGTTATTGTTTTATCAGTCATGTTGTCAAACTACATGCTGCATATAAGTAACTTTCACGCTCTCAACCAGTCAGAGATGCTTTGCACTTTAGTTGAGTCAGGACTAATGTAGAAATTCCTTACTATTCAAAGTGCTGAGAATAAGCAAATGCTGAGCCTTACATGGGATACCTACATCACCTTATTCACCCTCTAATATGACTCAGGAATATCTTTGAAATTTGAGCAGAAAGAATGTAAAATGTGGAGGGGAGGAAGGTGGAAATATGAAACTCTGTCTTCTTGATATGATATAACTATTGTGTTCATAAACTCAAATCAGCTGTGGTTACCTGCATATAACTGCATAAGATCAACACAGTTGAAAGTTCCAACACAGGTTTATGGTAAAGATGTACTTACGCTCGACCCTACTTAAGAAGCTATTGTCAGTTGATGCCTTCTAGGGCAGTGAAAATCATTTACTTCTGTTGGGAAAGAGGTGGCAATTGAATGGTTTATTAAGATCCAGCAATTGACCACACACAATTGAGAATTTGGGCAACTACTAATGGATTTAGTGAGTTAAGACATAATAATAACAGTAAAAAGAAAAAAAGGAAGGCAAGAATTTTGGAGGGATTATGTATAGAAATTCCAGAGCAAGGAGGGTAGGATATGTTCAAGATATATTATTTACATATAAAATTTTCAAATAATAAATATAAATTATTAACACATCATACATTCGCATATCACCTGAATTAAATATATCATTATAATAAACCAAATATATACAAGTGACAAAAGCTACAAGATATGTATAATTGTACAAATTATATGAAAGTGATAAATGATATCAAAGAAGTTCTAAATAAGAGTAGAGATATTTTACATCAATAAATAAAACGATCTAATAATGTTAGTATGGCAGGTTCTTCCTGAATTATCGACAGACTCAGTACTGCCTCATTAAAACTAATAATGAGATGAAGCTGAGAGAGAACTGATTAAAATTCCATTGTTACCTTGTGGGGAGCCACAGCCCCAAGATGGCGCCTGGCTGGATGCCAGGGAGACCAAGCTTAGCTGTAAACAAGCCTTATTTGGAAGCGCTTAGTGGATCTGGTGTGCCTCCTCCAGATGTGACCTATCTGGGATTGCCAGGTGGCATGAGTTAATGAGCTTGCTTTTAAGGGCTTGCCGGGGGGCTAGTAGAGAAAGAAGCTGAGGTAGAAGTAGAAGAAGATTGTTCAAGGTTCCTGAATAAACTGCTTGAAGAAGAGTTCTTCTTGCTGGTCGAGATAGGCCCAACATTACCTTATTTTGTAAATACTAATATTGAGTTGATATTTCTTTGAAAGATGCAAAAGACATAGGAACATCAGCAAAATGTTGAAAGAACAAAGGACTAAGAAAGACATTACTATAGCCAAGACTTCTTACAAAGCCATCTTCCTCAAAATGCTGCAATGTTACCAGAAGACACACAAAGAAAAATGGAAAGAGACAGACACCAGACAAAGGGCTCTACATGCAGTCAAATATTTTTGGAAAAAGAGCAGTATCCAAACACTGAAAACATTAATTTCACTAGATTACAAACTGAATTCAAACACCAGCATTCCACTCTTTATAAAAATCTCAGAATGGATCTCAGTACCTAAATACAACATGAAAACCTGGAGGACACTGAGTAGAAGGTAACTACAACACCATAGAACAAGAAAGCCATGAGTTTAGTACTGACATCAAGAATATGACATTGGAGGTAAGACCATGAATACGAATTGCACATGCTATCGTAAATGTAAAGATCTTACTATTGTGATCTTATTGTTTAGTCACCACATCTCTTCACTATATAAGGAGTTCCTTCTCCAATGTCGTTGCTTATCCTCATTGTCCTCACTCAAGAGTCTTCAAACTCACAGACATATCATGAGTTTGTACTTAGCCTTACATGAAATGTGGGGATATAGTATTTATTCAAAGGAGAAAGATGCTAAGTAGCGATTAACAATGCTTGCTTTATCTATCTGTTCCATGACATTTTTTCCTGAAATCCAACTAAGGCTCTGATATCAACCTATATAATATATAATTCTGGGGTTGTTATAGAAGATCCAAGGCCTCACAGACAGACTTCATACCCAGGTGATTTGACTCTTTCAGTTATGTTTTGAAATAGAGGATACTATCTGATAAATTTAAATCTAAATTCATTTCAGTTTATCTATGGATACAGTTACATTTATGACATAGCAACTTTATACAACTACTTCACTTTTTTCCCATTCTTACATGACTTCACTTTTGATATGGCTGCAACATCTTTCCACATGTACATGGATGATTTACCTCATCGGATTTTATGATTGCAATCTCTCACTCTACTATCTTTCAGAATTAACTTACCCATTCCCTTTTTTGATATGGATAATTAAATTACTTCCAATTGTAAAGTACAACACAATAAAATTATTACACCAAAATTTTATATAGTCTGGATATATTAATATCATGATTTAGAAAGACTTATCCAGTTTATAGATTTTACTCTGTATCACTTTTTGCCAATTCAACTTTGACATATATTGCATCAATTACTTTAACTGTCTATACTACAAACAAATATGATCTTTTTACTTTGACAATATTGTGTAATAATGAAATTTTAATATTTGCACTCTTTTGTTTGTTTTCCTCTTGGAAGTTGCCCTTTCTTTCTCTTATTCTAACTGTATCGATCAGTCACTTTTCTGTATGTTTCTTTATTTCTGTCTTTTCTTTGTTCAGTCTTTCACCTCATGCCTTTGAACTTTTACTATTCAATTGGTAAAGCTATCTTTATATGAATTTATCACTCATTTCTAATATAGAAATGATTTATCAGATTGATGTTTCTGTATTGCTACTTAATTCATGGTCATTAGTATACAAAACAATGAATTACAGTATGATGTTTTCATAGTATTTCATATTTTAACAACAAATATAATTTTAATAAAGAAAAATGAAGCTTAAGGTGTATGCTAGGAAAACAGACAGCTAAACATTAGAAATAACAAGTCAATGTCACTATCTAAACTTGCTTTTCTCTATTTATTGAAAAATAAAATTTTAATAATTTATTTTAAAAGTTTAGTAATGAGAACTCCCCTGATAATGAGATTGATGACTGCCTCATATGCCATCATATAGCCTTCATCTAGAAGCTGATGGAAGTAGAAGCAGACACCCACAGCTAATCACTAAACTGAACTGGAATTCAGTTACAGAGGAGTACAAGTGATGAGCAAGGGGGTCAAGACCAGGCTGGTGAAACCCATGGAAATAGTTGACCTGAAAAAGAGAGAGCTCTTGGTTACCAGACTGATAGCTGGGAAACCAGCATGGGACTGATCCAGACCCCAGGAACATGGTGTCATTGAGGAGGCCTTGGAAATCATGGGACCTTCTGTAGTAGGTCAGTACTTATCCCTAGCATATGTGTGGACTTTGGGAGTCCATTCCACATAGAGGGATACTCCCTGAGCCAAGACACATGGGGGGGTGGGCCTAGGCCCTATACCAAAAGATATTACAGACTCTGAAGACCCCCTAAGGAAAGCCTCACCCTCCCTGGGGAGCAGAAAGGGTATGTGATCGGTAGGGTTTTAGTTCGGATGGTGGGAGGGGAAGAAGGGAGGGAGAAGGAACTGGGATTGACATGTAAAACAATCTTGTTTATAAGGCAAATTAAAAAATGGGAAAAAATGAACATAAAGACGGGTATGTTGAGTCTCCTCAGAAGAATGAACAGAATAGTCCTGATCTTCTCAAAGACAGCACATTGTCCATGATGCCGAATGGGTAACCAAGCCTTCATGAAGAAGAAAACTAGTGAGTTTGAATGTGTTTTATGTCTTTTCTTTAGAACTATATTTTCATTGTTTTGGGAATATATGAGCAAATGAAAGACCCTGTACTTCTTGTGAGTAGCTATTAAGCATGCAATCAGAATCATTCTGATTAGCTGGGCGTTGGTGCCTCACACCTTTAATACCAGTCCTCGGGAGGCAGAGGCAGGCAGGTGTCTGTGAGTTTGAGGCAAGCCTGGACTACAGAGCCATTTCCAGGACAAAACAAATCCAAAAAGAATCATTCTGTTTAATGCCTGAATAATTATCATTAGTGTTTCAGACACTAGCCAAGTATTCTGTGATAGAAACCGAAATTTGATTCATATTTTATTTTTATTGTAGATATTCTCTAAATAAATTCTATCACTACTTTCTAACATAATATTTGTCAAACAAATCTAAGATTAATATTAATGCAATCTGTGCCCAAAGTGGCAAGTTCTGTATAACTGTGCCCTTTCTAAACTAAAAGTTAAGTAAATGGTATTTTAATGCAGAAGTTTGCCAAGATTTTTGGGTAAAGAATGACTTATTGTTAAAATAAACATCATAAAAGGAGACTTTTCTGGTGAACATCGCTAAGCATTAAATGGTGAAAGTAACTTTTAAAACTAAAAGGAAGCCACTTGAGATATTTGAATGCTATAGCTATAGTATTTGGTCCAAATCATGTGAATACTAATTTTTTAGCAAATCAAAACATAAAAGTAACAACCTCTATAAAATTCTTATAAGGCTGGGAATCTAAAGAGAATGATAGAGAAAGTCATGTCCTTGTCCTGCCTCTTCCCTACTTATCAAAAACTTGTCATCTTTCAACAAAGTACTTTTATCTGATATTATCTGAAATTATTATATCTTCCAAAATGATATTTATATAAACTGACAATACCCAAAACAACACTATCTTTTAAGTTTGAAAATTGGCCCAAGACAGAGTAGATAAATTAATTACTTGTGTAAGGATTAATGCATGAAAAGGGGCACAAAAATAAACAAGAACAAAGAAAATGAATAAAAAAAAGCAGATTGCCACTGGACAAGTTTTATTTCCTCTTTTGGTGGATGAAGCAAATGTCCACTACATTTCAGAGCATTTGCAATTCTAATTTATAACACACATTTAACCTGAAGGCTTTGCAAAAATATCTTTGAATCCTAAATATACATCAAGGCCACTGATTCAGAAGTGGCAAGCATTGGAAGAGAAAGAGCTTAGCATACCCTGTGGCTCATCATGTCATATGGCTGGTAGAACACAGAAGCTGTGAAGATAGGAACTGGATATACTACTCTGAGACTGTTCAGAGAAAAACACTGCAGCCTTGAGGCAAAGCACCATTTTATTAGAAGAAATTATCTTAATGCACTCATGCACTGCTTTAAGGAGGAAAAAAGTAAGAAGGCAACTTGCATTTGAAATATGGTTGCTCCCAGATATCACTAAAAGCACTACTAGTGAATGTAGACAGACATATAGATTACAGACAGGGACAAAGGCCAAGACAAAGATATATAACTGCTTTTGTAAATCTATGGTAGCCTACAAAAATTTTCTTATAAAGGTAATCTTGAGAAGGAATCCATCCAGACCTCCCAGAAATACTCAGAGAGTACTATGTTTCCTACTGTTACATGAAAGCAATTTTATAAGTACCAAAAAAAGCATCATGATCACTGCTCCTCTGCAAAGTTTAGAACATTTGTCAACAGGGAAACCTAACACAAAGCTTGTAGTCATAGTTCAAATCTTAGGCACCTCCAAATGACAGCTCTGATGGATATTAGAGCTGGACAGAAACAGAGATGAGCTAGAACCAACAACAGGGCAGTCACACAAGAGACAGAACATATTCAAGCTAAAAGGGAGACAGTCCTGTTAACATGTGAACTTATAAACACATTAAAGACATTTTTCATACCAGAATTACACTCTCACAAGGCATGTACATTTTGTTGTCTTCATCCTTTTAAAAAATACACTGCCCCTCTTTGGTAGTCTAGTGTTTCAAGAAGGGTTTTATCATTGATGAACAATAATTCTGTCCTTGCCAGAATGAATTAAGAGCAGGTATTGAGGCAAGCCCAACCAGTGAGTCATACCATAATTTTCCTGGAACATCCAGTATTTACACTGGTTTAGCTGGCTGTGAAGACCATATAGCTGCCTCTACCATGGCCTAGGGAGGTTTGAAGGATACAAAGTGGAACCATAATCCAGGTGATTATTGAATCCAGGCATCTCTGAGGATAATTGCCTGAAATGCCAAGTTAAGACAATACTTGTTTCTTGCTAATTCCCCTTCATGCTGTGGCATTAATTTCTGCCTAGTACAAATGGGTAGATGCCTATGAATGCATGTTAAACCTAGAAACAATGATGTCTTTGTGGACTATTTACTGACTAGTAAATTTGCTATAGAACAAAATGATCGAATAAGAATAAGCACTCAAAGAGGTTCTATTTTAAAATTTACAGATGTGACTTTAAAGTTAACAGCATTATAATTCATCATTACTTTAGATGCAAATATCTTTTGTTTGCTTAGAAATAATATTTACATTCATACATTTTGGTAATTTAAAATGAGAAAATAGAACTGTGAGATTTTATTTTTAAAAATCATGGTCTCCTTTAATGCAAGCTGATGTACAACTCTCAATATAACTGTCGCTGACAATGAATTACTGACCATCTTGCCTTTATAAGCAGTTACTGAGGGTACAAGAATGCACAATTACACCTGATCATTTTATTTTAAATGCAGAGAAATTTAACTTTACATCTAAATATCAAGATATGTAATGATAATAGTTAATTGTACTAACTAGAAATATGGTTTTCCATGAAAATGTAAGTGACACAGATTATTTGAGGGAATTGATCCTGAAAGTAAAGGAAAGTTTTTTGTCCTAAGAAAAGCTTAAGCAGTCACCTGTTTAAGTGTAAAGAGTAGTCTGGTGTATCATGAGGTCTCTGACCTCATGAACACTCCATTATTAGAAGTCAGTTAATTATATGCTATTTGTATCCAAGGGACAGGAAATCATAGAATAAATATTTTATTCATTTTAATTTAATTACCATCTAGAAGCTAGATTTTTAAGATCGGGCAGTACTTTTTAATCTTACATAACTGGTAAATATGCTGTTCATCTCTCTTACAATAGCTAAAGTGAGAGTGATAAACCCACTCCTATTCAAAACAATACTCAAAGCCTTAGCTTGCAAAAATTAAACAAGCAACAGATATAAAGGGGATACAAAAAGCAAAGGATATTTGTTTGCAGAAAATTTAATTCTATACATAAACCACCATAAAGACTCTACCAGGGAAATTCTACAGCTGATAAATACACTCAAGAAAATAGCAGAAAAAAAGGCACAAAAGTTGGTAGCCTACCTATGTAGAAATGACAAACATGCCAAGAGGAAATCAAGGAAATAATACAATTAAACAGTTTTTTTTAATCTTTAACAAATCTAAGGTAATACTTATACATTGAAAAATTTCAGAACCTGAAAAGATAAAAAGGAAATAGTAGATACCAGAAGATGGAAAGACCTGCCATTACCACTGGTTGGTAGTATTAAACTGTTGAAAATTGCCATAGTACCAAAAGCAATCCAAAGATTCATTCCTGTAAAAATTCCAATGATATTTCACAGAAATAAAAAAATAAAAGCAATCTTAAATTTAATATGGAAACACAAAGACTCTGGAAAGTCCAAACAACTATTAACAATAATAAACCTGTTGCAAGGGTTGTCCTTGCTGGTAATCCATGACTCTATGTCTAATATCCACATATGAGTGAATACATACCAAGTTTGCATTTTTATGATTGGGTTACCTCACTCAGAATGGTTTCTTCTAGTTCATTCCATTTTCCTGCAATTTTCAATATTCCATTTTTTTCTGCTAAGTAGTACTCTATTGTGTAAATATAAAACATTTTCTCAATCCATTCCTCAGCTAAGGGGCATCTAGGTTGCTTCCAGGTTCTGGCTATTACAAATGGTGCTGCTATGAACATCATTAAACCGATGTTCTTGTATGAATGTGCTTTTTTGGGTATATGCCTAAGAGTGGAATTGTTGGATCTTGTGGTAGACTGATTCCCATTTTCCTGAGAAGTCACCATACTGGTTTCTAAAGTGGCTGTACAAGTTGGCACTCCCACCAGCAGTGGAGGAGTGTTCCCCGTTCTCCACATCCTCTCCAAGACAAACTCATTGGTGATTTTATTTTAGCCATTCTAAGAGGAGTAAGATGGTATTTCAGAGTTGTTTTGATTTGCATTTCCCTGATGGCTAAGGATCTTGAACACTTTCTTATGTGTCTTTCAGCCATATTAGATTCCTCTATTGAGAATTGTCTATTTAGTTCTGTACCCCACTTTTTGATTTGATTGGTGTTTTGGAGACTAGCTTTTTGAGTTTTTGTATATTTTGGAGATCAGCCCTCTGTCAGATGTGGGGGTGGTGAATATATTTTCCCATTCTGTGGGCTGCCGTTTTGTCTCGCTGACAGTGTCCTTTGCCTTACAGAAGCGTCTCAGTTTCAGGAGGTCCCATTTATCAGTCGTTGATCTCAGTGTCTGTGATACTGGTGTAATGTTTAGGAATCGGTCTCCTGTACCAATTAATTCAAGGGTATTCCCCACTTTGTCTTCTTAAATGTTCAGTGTGGCTGGATTAATGTTGAGGTCTTTGATCCATTTGGACTTAAGTTTTGTGCATGGTGATAGACATGGATCTATCTGCAGCCTCCTACATGCTGGCATCCAGGTATGCCAGCACCATTTGTTGAAGATGCTTTTTTTTTTCCATTGTAGAGCTTTAGATGCTTTGTCAAGAATCAAGTGTTCATAGGTATGTGAGTAAATATCAGGCTTTTCAACTAGATTCCATTTGTCTACCTGTATGTTTTTGTGCCAATACCAAGCTGTTTTCAGGACTATAGCTCTGTAATAGAGCCTGAGATGAGGGATGGTGATGCCTCCAGAAGTTCCTTTATTGTACAGGGTAGTTTAGGCTATCCTAGGTCTTTTTGTTTTTCCATATAAAGTTGAGAATTGTTCTTTCAAGGTCTGTGTAGAATTGAGCTGCGATTTTGATGGGGATTGCATTTAATCTGTAGATTGTTTTTGGTAAGATTACCAATTTTGCTTTGTTGATCCTACCTATCCAAGAACATGGAAGATCCTTCCATTTTCTAGTATCTTCTTTAATTTCTTACTTTAGAGACTCAAAATCCTTACAGTACAGGTCTTTCACTTTTTGGTTAGTGTTACCCCAAGGTATTTTATGTTGTTTGTGGCAATTGAAAAGGGTGACGTTTCTCTGATTTCTTTCTCCACACATATATCAACTGTATATAGTAGGGCTACATATTTTTTAGTTAATCTTGTATCCTGACATGTTGCTGAAGGTGTTTATCAGATGTAGGAGTTCCCTGTAGAGTTTTACAGGTCACTCATGTAGACTATCATATCATCTGCAAATAGTGAAAGTTTGACTTCTTCCTTTCCAATTTGTATCCCCTTGATCTCTTTTTGTTGTCTTATTGCTCTAGTTAGAACTTAAAGGACAATATTTGAGAGGTATGGAGAGAGTGGATAGCCTTGTCTTCTCCCAATTTTAGAGGAATTGCAGTAAGTTACTCTCCATTTAATTTGATGTTGGCTGTTGGCTTGCTGTATATTGCTTTTATTATGTTAAGGTATGTTCCTGTTATCCCTGATCTCTCCAAGACCTTTAACATAAAGGGGTGTTGGATTTTGTCAAAGGCTTTTTGGACATCTAGTGAGATGATCATGTGGTTGTTTTCCTCAGTCTGTTTATATGGTGGATTACATTGACACATTTTCATATGTTGAACCATCCTTGCATCCCTGGGATGAAGCCTACTTGATCATAGAGGGTGATTTCTTTGATTTGTTCCTCAATTCAATTTGCCAGTATTTTGTTGAGAATTTTTGCATCAACGTTCATGCATTGGTCTGTAGTTCTCTTTCTTAGTTGTGTCTTTGTGTGGCTTGGGTATCAAGGTTATTGTGGCCTCATAGAAAGAGTTTGGTAATGACCCTTCTGCTTCTATTGTGTGGAATACATTGAGGAGACTTGTTTTTAGCTGTTCATTGAATTTCTGGTAGAATTCTGAACTGAAGCCATCTAGCCTGGGGCTTTTTTTTTTGGTTGGGAGACTTTTGATGAATGCTTCTATTTCATTAGGGGTTATAGGTCTATTTAAGTTGTTTATCTGTTCTTGATTTAATTTTGGTAAGTGAAATCTATCCAGAAAATTGTCCATTTCCTTTAGATTTTCTAATTTTGAGGAACACAGGTTTTCAAAGTATGACCTGATGATTCTCTGGATTTCCTCTGTGTTTGTTGTTATGTTCCCCTCTTCATTCCTGATTTTATTAATTTGCATGTTCACTCTCTGCTGTTTTGTAGGTTTGGATAAAGGTTTGTCTATCTTGTTGATTTTCTTGAAGAACCGGCACTTTGTTATATTAATTCCTTGTATTGTTCTCCTACTTTCTACTTCATTGATTTCTTTTTGTCATTTGCTCCTCTGGGGTGTATTGGCTTCTTTGTGTTCTAGAACTTTCAGTTGTACTATTAGTACTCTAGTGTGATTATTCTCCTTTTTCTTTATGTAGGCACTTAATGCTATGAACTTACCTCTTAGCACTGCTTTCAAAGTGTCCCCTAAGTTTTGGTATGGTGTGTCTGCATTCTCACTGAATTCTAGTATATCTTTAATTTCTTTTTTATTTCTTCCTTGACCCAGGAATTGTGCAACTGGGCATTACTTAATTACTTAATTTCCATGAGTTTGTAGGTTTTCTGCAATTCGTGTTGTTTAATTCTAACTTAAAAACATGGTGGTCTAATAAGAAACAGGGTGGGTTTTTTTTTTTAACTTTTGAGGTTTGCTATGTTGCAAAGAATATGGTCGATTTTAGAGAAAGTTTCATGTGGCACTGAGAAGAAGGTATATTGTTTTGTATTTGGACAGAATGTTCTATAGATGTCTGTGAGGACCAATTGGGCCATAACTTCTATTATTTCCTTTCTTTCTTTGTTCAGTTTCTGCCTGTTGTTCCTGTCCAGTGGTGAGAGTGGGGTGTTGAAATCTCTCACAATAAGTGTGTGAGGTTTTATGTGTGATTTGAGTTTTAGTAATGTTTCTTTTAGGAAAGTGGATGCCTTTGTATTTGGGGTATAAATGTTCAGAATTGTGACTTCATCGTGAAGGATTTCTCTTTGATGAGTAAAAAGTGACCTCCTTCATCTCTTTTGATTGATTTTAGCTTAAGTCCAATTTGTTGGATATTAGGTTTGCTATCCCTGCTGCTTGTTTCTTGTATCCATTTGATTGGAAAATCATTTCCCAGCCTTTAATTCTTAGTACTTCTTGTATGCAGTAAAAGGATGCATTCTGTCTTTTCATTCATTCTACTAACCTGTGTCTTTTTATAGGAGAGTTAAGACCATTAATATTGAAGGATATTAATGACCATTGATTGTTCATTCTAATTTGTTTTTTATTTGGTGGTGGTGTTAAAATTATGTGTGGGTTTCAATCCCTTTTTTTCTTTGGCTGTTGGTAAAGTGGGAATATCTATTGTCTATACTTTTCTGTTTGTAGTTAAATTCCTTGGGTTGCAGTTTTCCTTCCAGAACTTTCTGTATGGCTGGATTGATGGATATGTATTGTTTGAATCTGGTTTTGTCACGGAATATCTTGTTTTTTCCATTTATATTGACTGAAAGCTTTGCTGGGTATAGTAGTCTGGGCTGGCATCGGTGGTCCCTTAGTGCAGGCAGAATATCTATTCAGGACCTTCTGCCTTTCAGTATTTCCATGGAAAAGTCAGGTGTAATTCTGATAGGTTTGTCTTTATATGTTACTTAACCTTTTTACTTTGCTGCTTTTAATATTTTGTCTTTATTCTGTATGTTTGGGGTTTTGATTATTATGTGGCAAGGAGACCTTTTTTGTCCAGTCTATTTGGTGTTCTGTAGGCTTTGTGTACTTCATTGGTATTTTTTTCTTTAGGTTGGGAAACTTTTCTTCTATGACTTTGTTGAATATGTTTTCTGCAACTTTGATTTGGATTTCTTCACCTTCTTCTATACCTATTATTCTTAGGTTTGGTCTCTTCACGGTGTCCCATATTTCCTGGATATTTTGTGTTAGGCATTTGTTGGACTTAAGATTTTCTTTTGTTGATGAGTCTATTTCCCCTAGTGTATCTGAGATTCTCTCTTCCATCTCTTGTATTCTGTTGGTTATGCTTGCATCTGTAGTTCCTGATCATTTACCTAGCTTTTCTATTTCCAGCATTCCCTCAGATTGTGCTTTCTTCATTGTCTCTGTTTCAGTTTTCAGCTCTTGAACTGTTCCTTAAAAGATTTGTTGATATCTTGTATTTTTTGGTTTGTTTTTTCTTCCATTTCTTTAAGGTATTTTCTCATATCCTCTTTGAGGGCCTCTATCATTTTCATGAATGTTTTTAAGGTCATTCTCTTTGGTTCATCTGCATTGTGATGTTGAAGTCTTGCTGGTGTAGAGTCCCTAGTCTCTAGTGGTGGGTGGTGTCCTATTGATTTTTCTGTCGTTTAATGTGCTTTTTTATTGCCTTCTTCCCATCCTTTCTTCCAGTGTGTGTAGCAGGAGTCTCTTTCTCTCCTGGTGGGTACAGGACCAGGGTTCCCTTCTGGTAGATGCAAACAGTTCCAATACTCTGATGTCTATCCTCTTCTCTTGGATTGAGGTGGGACTGTTACCAGGGCTTTGGAAGTCTCTGGGTGTCTTGGCTTCTGCTGAGTTTAGATCCAGTGAGTGGACCCCCAGCATTAGGTGCCCCCTAGTGTAGCTGCAGATAACTTCACCTTTCTTAACTCAATAATGCTTCATTGTGCTGAATATGACCTAAATATATCAAATAATCTATTTCTTGGCTTTTATGAATAGAACATCAAAGAACATGGATGAGCTAGTATCTCTATAATGGAACATAGGGACCTTTGTTTATATGCCTATATGCAGTATAACTGGATCATATGAAAGATATGTTTTTTAGCTTTTTGAGAAGTTCCACATTGATTTCAGTATTGATGACCACTTTGCAATTTCATTAACAGTGACTACGTATTCCTCTTTCCTCTTTCCTCATAACTATAGCAGCATTTGTGGTCATTTGGTCTTTGAATCTTAGCCATTAACACAATAATCTCAAAATAGTTGTAATTTGTATTTGCTGATGGCTAAGGATGTTGAATATCTTTAAGAATGTTTCTCAGTCATTTGTATTTCTTCTTTTGAAAACTCTCTATTTAATTTTATGCACCAATTTTTTACTGAGCTGTTTATTTCTAAGGCTTACTTTCTTGTGTTCTTTATATGCTATAGACACTAACCCTCTAGTGGAGAGCTGATAAAGATATTTTCTGCAGGATATTTCTATACACATTATTTCGACATTGAATTAGGAAGCAGTTCCTAGGGGTTATTTAATGTTACTAGTAAGAGTTATTTCCATAGAATATTTTGAAATTTTAACTACTCATCAGACATTTCTATTGCTAGTTACCACTCCTGCAGAACTTTCTTTCATGATTTCATAATAAATGTTTCAAATGATAGAAGAGGAAAAGAATATATGCTCCATAGTATCAGAATGAAAGTGGCTGTCTCCATGATGTTGTCAATCCTGAAGTCCCAATCCTACAGAGACTGAGGCAGGAGGATCAGAGTGTCAAATTAGCCTGAGCACACACAATGGAGCTCTTTTTTAAAAACTAAGGCAGGAGGGAGAGAACAGAGGAGGAGGGAAAGAAAGATTTTTGACAGATAATAATATTGTGCCACAAAAGAACAATGTAAAACACTAAATTATACCCAATTAATAATGAATATTTATATGATAAGGTAATAAAGATGTTCAGATCCAGAATTTTATCGTTTAGTGACAATTTTACCATAATTCCATAAATAAATACTGACACAGGAATATGTAACACTGAAAATAAAAATAGCAGGTTCATGTCAGCATCTGTAAGGGCATTTTCAGATGTCACATCAAAAACATGTTTGTATTTTAGTGGCCAAAGGAAGAAAAAGGAAATAAAATCATGTTTTTTTAAGTTTCAGAGTTTAAAATACATGCAAGATTCATAATGGAATAAAATTATCAAATATATGTGTATAAGCCATTGAGAAAACTCAATTTTATCTTTGGAAATAGCAACTTTCCAGGATCATGTAAATAATGGATTAAACTCACAAAGCACAGATAAGGGCATTTTTAAATTTAGTATTTCTAGGAAATACTGAAGAAAACACTGTCCTTCCTCAGCAGGTGGCAGGTAAGTTCATTTACCCCTGTGTTTTCAAATCCTGTCCTGGTAGGAGATTGGAGTGTGTTCATGGGCATCCACATCCCTGTGTATCTGTCCAGGAAAATGTAGTATGGTTGAGGTTTAAAACCAGAACAGAAAGACATACAAAGGCATGCCTGTGATCTCAGTGTTCAAGAGAGATAGTCCAGACTATAAATAATCTGCCAGCCAGCCTGGACTATATAGCATGCATGATCTTGTCTCAATAACAACAACAACAGTTATAAATAGTAATAATAATAATAATAATAATAATTTTGAAGTTCCTGCAAATGAAGCTTGCTAGCCAACAATGTTAAGATACACCAGGAACATGCAAAAATGCATATTCTAAAAAAAAACCCTGAGCAATTAAAATGCCTGTCACATTAATGTCTCTATTCTTAGCGATCGCTGACTTTTGTGCCTGTGTACTACATGAAACGATTGCTAAACATTTTGGCTTTGGGTGCCTCAGCACATTCAAATGTCACTGATATTGACCAGCCTGAAGTTTTTCTCTTATTTTTTTTTACTCTGTATCTTTTCAGTTATCAAAACATTTTTCATTTTAGTAAAATAATGAAATAAGATGGAATCATATGAATTGTACATTTGCAATGATACATTATATTCTTTTCATTAAAATCCATTGGACAGTAAGAAGCACCTGGCTTGGGTTCTTTTTGCTGAGTCTCTCTTCTTTTACAGTGGTGGAGAATGAACTCAAATTATATAAGTACTCTACCACTAGGCTATACCTAGCCTGTAAGTTGGGTTGTTTTATCAGTTTTCTCAGTTAAGATCTGCAAACTATGTAATGTTACTTTTCTAGCCTAGATGGTTATTCCAGAACATTTACTTTCCAAATGTGGCCAAACAAATAAATCCCCACTTTCATTTTGTTTTTACTGTCTTTTGGAAAGCAATCAACTAATATTCAACTAATATTCAGAGGATATAGTATGAGCTATTAAACATGATTTTAATGGATAATATTTGTAATACACCTCATCAGTTTTAAGTTACACTCCATATCTTTTTCAACTACTAAATCTTTGAAATCAAAATGCAAAGTCTGTAGTAATGAATAATTTGTTGCTACATAATATTTGATTTTAAGATACATTTCATTGCCATAAAGGCAATTAGTGTAGTATATCAGACACAACAGGTGTTCAAATAAAAATAATAATTAACACAAATCAATGATAATATTCTGATAAATACTTCTGGAGGTTGTCTTTGACAAAATAGTTAACCCTCTCATAGCTTTCAATTTTTAGTTACAGACAATGGACTCCCTCTGTAAATGAGTTGATTGCACAGTATTAGGGAGCTCCAGGAATGTCATGAAATTTGATTTCAATAGAACACAGTAAATAAGTAAAACCAACAGTGGAAAAGGCCACTCAAAGTAGTGAGTAAAAGAAACCTCATTGCTGTCAATTACTCTTCTCACACTGTTGTGTGAAAGCTAATCCTAGGACCAGGACCAACATGCTCCTATCTGGACTTGAAAGAAAAAGAAAAAGAAAGAGAAAAAGAAAAAGAAAAAGAAAAAGAAAAAGAAAAAGAACTGTCCTACAGTTCTCAAGATCTCAACCCATCACTGACAATCAGATCTTCATTCAATAGAATGAATGAAAATGAAGTTGGATATTTGTTAAATTCTACAAGTTTTTATTATTGCTGATTTCATGGTGAGAATATACTTTCAGACACTGTTTACCTAATGTTATTAAGCCCATGCAAGTGCTTATGTTACTTAACAGCATTTCATATCCAATTTGGGTTTCATTCGCCTTTGTTGTGTTTAAACATTGTGGATTTTCAGAATTCTCAATAGGAAATTCATTACAATGACAGATCTCTACTAATCCTTTCTAATGATATAAATTTGTAATGAAAAAGTAAAATAGCAATATGTTTGCATAGAGGACTTTGGAAACAAAAGCACCTATGAGGGAGTCTTAAGATTTGATCAGCAAGGAGCTCGTGAAGGGACTTTTCCTGTGGAACAATGTTCACAAAATCTCAAAGACACAGAATATCCCAGAAGAGCTCAGGTGGAAAGCCAGTGAGGATGATGTACCAAAAACCAGAGACATTGAACCAGACCAATGACTTATTGCATGAAATTTCCATTCAAGCTGATGGTACAAAGTGGGTATATAATATGAAATAACAAAGTCTCAATTGCTGTCAGGAGGGCTAAAGAGGTGATGGAGAGTCAAGAAATAAGAAGAAACAGAGATTTTCTGGTGTGGTTTGGCCTGGTTTTGTTTATTGGGAGTTTTTTTGTTCTTGATTTTATTTGTTTGCTTGCTTACTTTGTTTTCTTTTATGGGGAAATGCAACAGGGGTAGGGGAATATGGGGAGACGGGGAAATGAACAGAATTTGGGAGTATGATGTAAAACCTAGAAAGATTCAATGAAGAGGCTAAAAAAGGATTTGATCGGTAAAACTAATTCCTTGAAAAAAATCATACTAAGGGCTAAAAGAACCTATATTAAATGACCAGCAAGGGGTTCAATTATTTTCTTTGCAAAGTAATAAATCATAATTTTCTCTAAACAAAAGACCTGCCCATGATCACTGCCATTCATCAACAATTTTAAAAGCCCTACAAATCTTAGGTACAATTTTGTCTACTGAAAAAGACAAATGAATGAGTCAAATCCAGAAAAAAATGTGAAGCCTACTGGGAAAATTGCCCATAAGGTAACAAATTTTTAATAGTCTTATGGCTTCTGAAGTAGAACACATTTTGTAAAATTTCACTCAATGGGCCAAATTTGAACCAACACCTATCTCAAATAACTTTCAAGGTAAAAATGGTTTTTGCATTAAAATAAGAAAATGAATATGCAATAAGCAAATGATATTCCATGAGCATTTTAAACAAGTGCAGTTTCAATTACTATCTTAGAAGTTTACAAACTTCTAACATAGTAAATAAAGTGATCTACATGAAGAGACAGTAGCATATCCTAAATTCGTCTTAAAAACTCTTAATAATGAGTGATTTTGCGTATGAATATTTGGGACCTTCAGGAAGGAAGAATGACAAGCAGAGGATCAGCTAGACAATTACACACATACTGACAATGAATGTCAACTTTGACTGACACAGGGGTAGACATGAGAAGACCGAATTACACTGAAATGTGAACTTCTAAAATTTTACCAATGAATGGGAAACAGGTTATTTTCTAAGCAGATGACTACAAGAAACATTTTCAAATCTGGTACCACAGATAAGAACAAGAGATAAAGAAAACAGAGTGCAAAGAATTTAAAGTGGCAAAATACTGGCATAAAATAGAAGATAAAAATTTGAAATTGACAGGAGAGAAAATCTCCCCATGCACACACAAATACCAATGGGACTCACAGCTGCTCTCATGCCAGAAATGACAGTGGAAGACAGAAGATAGTGGTGTGATATTCTTACCATGTACAAGCATCATGATCAAATGCACCTCATAAAAGCAAACAAGAGATTTTTTTAAAAAGTAACCAGAAGATAAACAGATGAATCTGTTTTTCTTCTAAACCCTCTAAAAGGAATGTCCACTTGGGTTGAAGCAAGTGGCCTCAGGTGGTTTAGTAATTTGGAACTACTTAAATCATCCCCCACCATATACCACTAAAGGCAAGAATATAGTTGTGAAAAAAAGGACAGATTAATATTTGTCTTCTGTTATCTAATTTAATGAGTTAGTGAATAAAGTAGTATGTACAAATATTTCCTCTCTAACAAATGAAAATGTAATGAAATATGCCAATAGCTACATAGGAAAGAGGAGCAAACAGATTACAAAAAAAGACACTAAATGATAACTCAGAACCACAGGGATAAATTAAGAGAACTAGAAAAGTATTATCAAAATCACATAATGCAATAAGCACTATAAAAATGTATTTGACTTTTTTTGCATATATTTTGAAATATGCCTGCCTCTAACTAATGAGTGTGGGGGTTAAAGATATGTGCTGCCATTATAAGGTCTGTTATATTTCTTTAGAAATTATAACAACAATAACAATAATGAAATTATTATTTTGCTTACTACATGTATATACAATATAAATAAAAGTAATCACATACAAAGAAAGTTTAAAAAGAGCCATAGAGTAACATTTTAGATGTATCTAGAATTAGGAACAATTGAAGTACATTAAGCTAAATTGAGATACATATTACAAAACTTTAGGACAACCATTTTAAAAACACAGCTCACAGTGATCAAAAAATTATAATGTTATGTTAGAAATAACTTAATGGAAACTGACCAGTAAAGAAAGAATGGAGTGAAAGAGATTAAAAATCCCAGTAGCAAGCATAGGCTATTCTACTTCAATGTGTTGATCAAGAGGGTCCAAGAGACACTGCCTAAACAATAAAGATGCCTGCTGTTTGTCTTGGCTTACTTTACAGAACCTGAGGGCAAGAGACCAGTACTGAAGATACTACACACTTCAGTTATAGGACCTGGAAAAATCAAGCTCCTGCTTACCTAGAAACCTTTTCCATGACAGCTAGATGTTTATAGTGTCTGGAGGTGCTATTTGGACCAGGAGCAGAGAAGTACTATCACCACTGCAAGACAGCTATAAATTATGTGAACTGCACCACTGGCTTTTCAAGACATGCCTAAGAATGTAGTTGGGAAATTAACCTGTTAGGGAATGAAAAACAGCTGTCTAATTAGACTGAAGGCCTGTTGAACAACAAGGACCTCCTATCTGGTACTGCAAAACCTAGCCAAGAATCTGGGGCTGGCGATTTTATACACATTAAAGAAAATCTTACTACTACCATTATGCCAAATTAATACACTGCCCAAATACTGTCTAAATCAGTGGTTCTCAAGAGTCAGGGGTGGTATTTACATTATGATTCATACACTAGCAAAATTACAGGAATGAAGTAGCAATGAAATAATTTAATGGTTGGAGTCATCACAACATGAGGAACTGTATTAAAGGGTCCCTGCATTAGGTGGGTTGAAAACCACTGCTGTAAATCCATATTCTTATACTCATAGATTATCGCACCTCTCATCCCTAATCAAAGGAGCTTCTTTTGTAGCAGATAGAGGTTATTACAGAGAATCATGACTCTGTAGGGAATAGGGGACCAGAGATTCTGTAGCCTTAAATGGGTCACCCATATCATACTTCATCCCCTCAAGGTATAGGTAACATCACTGAAAGGGAAGTAGAAAGTATATGAAAGCCAGAGACTGGAATGAATGATGAAAAACAGCACCTTCTGAACATGACAGGCCATTCCATCAAGAACTCAAAGAATCTGTGATTTTCCTCACAGTACCTGCAAAAGATCAAGACAGTCAGCGTGGGGAAGAGGAGACCCACCCTTAGTAGAGGTGCTTTCAGTTATGAATAGCTGTTGAAAGAGAGAGAGTCAGTTTTCTTGAGCAGTGTACACCCTGACAAGTTGTCTATGCTCCACTGGAAGGCATAAATATCTAAACATAGGGCAGAATTAAGTTACTCATTGGATTAAGCAACATACAAAGAAGACATGAAATTTGAAAGAGGATATGGCCACAGAAGGCAGCAGAGGAGTTAGAAAAGGCAGTAAGGGGTGGACGTGGGTATTATCAATATAAATTGTATATATGAATAAAATTCTAAAAAAATCTAAACAATCAGAGGTTCCAGACTAATGATTCCTTGGGGTGTGAGTATGGATCCTTGGAACCAAGATCTTTGATCAGCTGATGACTCACTGATGTGTAAAATACCTATGCCAGAACTTTCATGTATTTCCAAGACTAGAACTGCAGCTATTCTTGAGACAAACCTTCAAAACATATATCTGATGCTTGAAACACTTGTGGCCTTAGGAGACTAGATATTATTTCAGTTTTTTGCCATTATTACTTCCATATATTTTGTCTTTTAGAAGTAAACTGATAGTTACAGATTTTTTCAGTGTCTCAAGTTATATTTATGTCAAGTAGTACTGGAGAAAAAAATGAAGATTACCTACCAATAGAAGCAAGATAGTAACCATTGTCAAGTTAATTTATTATCCTTATATATGCATATCATATATGTTGGAACAGCTTGGTTAGTAGGATAAGCTAGTTATGAGTCACATTTTGAAAAATAATAACAGCACAAAATTACAAGCAACCCTAGGGTTCATAGTAATCAGAACCCTTCATGTATGAAGCCACAATGCAGGAAGCTATGGGGAGCTGAAAAGAAACAGCCAAAGATAAGTCGTAAATTGATTAAGCTTTTGAAAAATTAACTGAATCTCTGAAACTTTATCTAATAAACATCTTTAAAGTAAGAACAAAACACAATTTGTATGCTTTGGAAATCATTTATTTCTAATTTTAAAGTCAGAAAAAGGAAGTTTAATTTCAGCTATAAGTTTGTTTTCTGATAGTAATCCAGTATAAGTTGTAAGTCAAGAAGTAACACATGTGATGCTTTTATTTGATATATTGTTCATTACTGTAAACAGATGGGATTACTTTGATGGAATATATTCCTAACCTAGATCAGTTTATTTAAAGAACCATAGTATGTTTGTACTGAAAGGGATTTACGGGAAGATTTGTCATTCTTATCTAAGGGAGATAAATTTTTCTAAACCCATGTAAATCATGCCCTAACTTTATATATATATATATATATATATATATATACATATATATATATATATATACACTTAGTAATGTTATTTTTACTTTTTCAATAACAAAGTGTCTAATACAGTATATAGTTTAACTACTTTTCAAGACACCCAAGTCTTTGAAAAGTGCTTTGTCTAGTGCATTGTAGTTCTTTAATATGAAATTAAAATATTTTAGAACCATGTTTTAATTTGAGAAACATTGTTAATAATAACTAAATGTTGTAAAGTCATAGAACATAGTGTCCTCCACATTCCAGAATATTTTGTTCACATCATTTCAAACAGCTTAAGCTTGGTTTCTTTTCATCTTTTGATCATATAAGTTGTTACTAGAATAATAGACTGGGATATTACTTTGCGACAGCCTAGCCATTGAGAGTAAGCTTATGAGCAATATTTGATACATAGGATATAAAGAAGGAAATCTAATATGATAAATCCAAAGTATTCACATTTATCAAGTATTTCTCTATAATAATTATACCAAATTTAGGAAAGTTAAACTGACAATTTTATAATTTAGTTTGCTACTTGTTTTCCACATATTTGAATAAAAACTTTGTTTTCATACATTGTTAGTAAAGTGCTTCATGCACAACAATTCAATATTATTAATCTCTTCCCTGGCTGGTGGTCTAGTATCTAGGACTATGTAATCATTCAATATTAATATTAATAATTTTTTCAGGATTTAAATTTTTTTAATTAGAAAGATTATTTTACATGCCAATCCCAGGTCCCCCTCCACACCCTCCTTGACACCCCAACCCCAACTGACACCCTACCTATCCCATATCATTTCTGCTCCCCAGGGAGGGTGAGGCCTTCCTTATAGGGTCTCCAAAGTCTGTCATATCCTTTGGGCTAGGGCCTAGGCCAACCCCCTTGTGTCTAATTTTTATAGTTTTAATAATGCTGATATTATTAATATTAATGCATTATTTGATGTTGTTAATATTAATGTTATTGTTTCTAATTTTAATATTGTTAATAATAATTTTCACAAGCAAGACATATTTAATATGCATGCAGCACAGTTTAAACCATATGTTTTAGGAAATTATATTGTAAATATGAACACTAAAAAGAAATTTATCAAATTCTAATGGTTTTATAGTGCTTTTGTGCTTTGAAGCCTCAGATTTTCTCTCATGATAGTTTTTTTCTTATAGTACAGCATCAGAAATATTCTGTATTTTGCTATGCTGAAATTCACTTTCCTGTTAACTAGTGACTCCTTCCAAGGATTTGTTAGCCATTTTCTAAGATTTATAACATAATCAAACTTGTGGGAGCTTTCTATCAGTCTAATTTGAAATTAACCTCACAGCCAATGTAGCTCTGGGGGCTTTGGGGTAGTGGTTTTTCTTGAAAGGGTTTTCCTAATATAGTGAGCTGGGTGTTATTCCACCATAGTTTGAGGGGAGAGTAATATGAGGCCTCACTGCTCATTCTGATGCTAGAGTCTATCTCTGGTAGGACAAAAATGTTCCTTCCTCAAAACAGAAAATCTCAGGCACACTTCCATATGTCTTCCTCCATTGTCCTCCCTCATCTACTTGGCTCGAACAGGTTATGAGAGGACTCAGTACTATCTATGCTTTCATGCAGGGTTGCACTGAAGCTGTTCTTTAAAATGTGTTCATTTTTTAACTAAAAAAATGAATGAATCTAAATATCCAATTCATAGGTAATAATTTGCTAAATAAGAAAATGCCTATATGAAAAAGTATTGAAACTACAAAGAATTACAAATCCCAATAACATAATTTATGTGAAAAAAACTAGTTTAAAACTGAACTAAACTTACCTTGACCTGGAGGAAATATTTTCCATTTACTAAGTGAAACTAAATCACAAATGGACAAAGTAGGCCAGTTTTCATAAAAAGGACACCTGCGGATTAATTTCAACTTTCGCATAATTTCACGTTTTACTTTTGCCTGAAAAAGAATGCCATTATCAGATTTCAAAACTAAATAATTTTAAAATGAACAAAACTAACAAATAGAAAAATGGCAGAAAAGGAAAAGTAACAGGATAAGATTCAGGATAAGATAAATTTGAATAGTATTTGACTATCACTATGGCCAATATCTATAGTGAAATTTTCAGATTTTTCCAACATTCTCACTTTGTTCCATACTGCTTTAAATGTCTATAAATATTAACTTATACTAAAGCTGTTATAGATAACTCAAAACTCTGTGTGTGTGTGTGTGTGTGTGTGTGTGTGTGTGTGTGTGTGTGTGTGTGTAATTGATTCTGATGAGGGAAAACAAGAAATCAAGGAAATTTCTTTAATCAAACCATTCTGAAATTCACACATATTGATATTTAGTAAGAGAAGAAACTGTGAATTCTGAGAAAGTTGTCTGTTTATGAGTTCTCCACATCAAAAGAAATCTCTTATTCTTTCACATCCTAAGCAAGAAGAAGGAGATATCATCTCCTCTTAGCATGAGTGATCTGGAACTGCTTTAGAACCCGTCAGGAAGACTATGGGGAGCACCCAATTCATTAAATAAGCTTCCCCTACCCTCTAAAAGAAGGATGGGGCATTTTTGGTTTAGACTAGGAAAAATATGAATTTGCATAAACCAATTTTATTAAACAGCAAAACTGAATGCTCAGAAGTTTACATGACCTTTCACACAGTACTGATTTTGCAAGTTTGAATGGCTCTGAAATAGCATGTCAAGCATTCTGTTGTAGTTTGCTTCTATGTTGTTTTGATGAACAAAGTAACCCAAAGCAATCTGAAGAGGACATTTATTTCAGTTTACAAGTTCCAGCCCATCATCTAGGGAAGACAGGATACAAGCTTAAGGCAGGAACCTGGAGGCAGGAACAGAAGCAAAGACCATCGGAAAATGCTGCCTACTGATTTGCTCTCCCAGCTTACTCAGCTACTTTTCTTATATTGCATAGGCCCACCTGTCCAGGAATGGGACCACCAGTGAGGTAGGCCCTCCATTTCAACTAGCAATCAAGAAAATTCCCCACAGCAATGCCCATAGTTCTACCTGATGGAGGTGGTTCCTTAACTAAAATCTCATCTTCCAAGGTTTGTCTAGGTCTGTGTTAAGATAGCAGAAAGTGACTAGCACAGGTTCTAAAGAAAAATTAGTGTAGACTGTTGAGATCTTGAAAGAAGTAGTAATGTGGCCTGTCCAATAATTTTGTGTCCCCAGCAAACAGCATGGTGTTGACACACAAAATACCTATTTGCTGAATGAGTGAATGAATGAATTTGAAACTCATAAAAAGCAGGAGAGTCATAATGCACACCCACTGAGACCCTGGCTTTCATGCCAGGTACTGAAAGAAGCTGCTGAAGTGCTCTTCATCAAATAAGCCATAATTTATGATCTCTAGAATCAAGTCAAATTTCAAAAGTAAAATAGACATGCACACCATACCAATTTTAACTTCTCATACTCCTTTGCAGGAATTTTAAGGATTTCACACTCCTCTTCAGTCACAACTGAAAACGAAGGTTCATTCTCTTCAGTATGAGAGGCAGCTTCCAATGATCCAAAAGTATCCCATTGTCTCAGCTGTGAAAAATATCAAGATGCAGGCAGACTTCAGGAGTGCTCATTGACTCCTACTCGTACAGATAGCAGTGAGAATTGTATGAACAATCTAGGTAGGCCTGTAAAAAGACTGCATTAGTACTTCTAGTACTATGAAACAAAGGTCCCCTCATCTTTTCAGGGATGATTCATGCATATCCAAGCATTCCTTTTTCTTAATACATTTTCTGTCTTTTGGTAAAATCAAGAAAATGGCATAAGAAAGGATCTTGCTTTTTTTTATTCACTCATGCCTTTTAAGTCAAGAACATATTTGGCATATAGTCATAACTAATTATTTGATGAAAGAAGGATAAAAATACTAAATATACAACTCCTTTATTAACAGCCTTGTATGTTTGTAGTGACAAATGAATACAGTGTTATGTCATGGATAAATCATTCCATACGTGTATTCATGTAGTGTTATCTAATTTAATATATGACAGACAAATATTAAACAGAGAATGTTATCACTAGAATCTATAGGTTACCATGGTAAAAAGAAGCAATTCATAGGCACATGGAAAGAACTATAGAGATTATAAAGGAAAAGTAGTACATTTACATGAGGAATTGGACTTCCTTAAAACATCAAATAAATATGGCTACTCAAGATACTGTTTGGTGGGCCATAGTCACTATTGTATGTAAAATACAGAAAAAGAAGGATTCTTTTACTTCTTGATGAAATAAATACTTGAGCTTGACATAGTAATCCCAAAAGATAGAGAATGTTTAACCAGAGAATCACTGCTGAAGTCAAAATGATCCAGTGCTTTAACTGGGAAGAGGTCATGAGAAGTTGAGTTCTGGAGCTTGTTAGGATGTGGGACAGAACATAAGATTCACTACCTATGAGTGAGTACATACCACGTTTGTCTTTTTGTGACTGTGTTACCTCTCTCAGAATATTTTCTTCTAGTTCCATCCATTTTCCTGCAAATTTCAAGATTCCATTGTTTTTTTCTGCTGAGTAGTACTCCATTGTGTAAATATACCACATTTTCTCTCTAATGACCCCCTATGGAAGGCCTCACCCTCCCTGGGGTGATATATGATAGGTAGGGTATTAGTTGGGGGGTGGTAGGGGAGAAGGGGAGGGAGTGGGAACTGGGATTGACATGTAAGACAATCTTGTTTCTAATTCAAATTTAAAAAATTAAAAAAAATAATTTTCACTACCATGAAAGATGAGAAACTGGAGTTGATCTTAAAGCCTAGGAACTCTGAAGAACACTGGGCATGCAAAATGCAGACAAGATAACCTGCATCAACTAATTCATGAAAGAAACAGGAAGTTAGTTTTTAGCTGTGATCTTGAAAGTTTTCAGAAACGGTCTAGCTCTGCAATGTGCATGTGCGAGTGTTCCTAATTTCACATAGTACAAGAGGCACAAATGACTAGTTAATGTAAGTTCTAGTAACAACACAGGAAGATAAAATGTTTAAATGCATGTTTAAGTTTAGGAAGAAAGGATCTCAGCAGAAGTCAGTCACCTTAGGATGAACAGTTAACAAGATGAACACAAATGAAGGAAAAAAAAAAGAACAAAAATATTTTGGAAGGAAAAATAACTAAATTAAAACTACAAATAAAATTTACTGAAAAGATAGATTATTTATAGAATAAAGCAAATCAAACTGAATTTATATACAGCATGCAATTAGTGCTTAAAATGTATAAATGTGTAAGGAATAGAAACAAGGGGGTTGAACACATTGGAAAATGGACAGACAACATGAAGCAAATACCAGACAAAAACTCCATTAAGAATCCAAAAAAAAAAAAAATGTGGGAAACATGGTCTGTGAGTGACAGTGATTGCGAAGTTCAGCCTTTCAAATAAAGGCACATATAAAGAATGTGTTGATCTATGTTCAGAACTCACATTGTGAGTTACGAGATGAACCCTAATTGTTCTGCTTGCTCTTCCAGTTCTCTCCTTACAAATCTGTTATTTACCAAGAATTTCAAGCAGATATTTTATCTCTCATGTGTCTCAGCATGTCTAATTGTTATAAGCTGGCTAGTCCAAATTACTTAGCAAGCCATTATAAAAGAAGTTCTCCATGACTTCTAAAAACTTATGGATGCTTTCTTTCTTGATTAGTTAATCAATGACATTGGAGCTCTTAATATTAATTGTGAAATTGTAAGGCTTTCTGCCAGTGGGCGTGTCAGAGTAGCAGCAAGTTGCAATTGAAGTTACAGGTGACAACCCACCAGAAGGGCATTCTCTAATAGGCCAAACTTGTTTAGGAAATGCCACAGAAGTAAAGACCCTGGAATAAATTTTGATTCTTCTGTGTCTCTACATGTTTGCTGCAGCTCTCTTTAGCATGGTGTGAGTGGACATGGGGAGTTCTCCACTGCCTGTAATATAGTGTGCTTATCTCTTGGAAACATCCTGTTCTACTATGCATATTTACCTTTGGATTTTCAAGTAGATGACACCTCCCTAACTGTACTGTCTAATTTGATAATAATAATAATGATAGTTTATGCAGAGTTTTGATGAATAAAAATAAATGCAATGGTATGTTTCAGTCATGGTCTGTGAGTTTCACCTAAGAAGATGCATGGATTGTAACTCAAGGTAACAATTAATAATTGAGTCCCAGTAGCCCAGCAAGTTTAAATTCTTTTAACCTTAATGTTGAAAGATGTGTTCACAGGTCTCAGAGTGCATCACAGCTGAAGCAGAGATTTGAAACTAACAAAGACTAAGATGTTTTTGCTAAATAACTTTCAGGAAAAAATTCCAAGAATACAATCTAAAGTTTTAGAAAGGTACATATTTGAATGCAGAACCATTTAAGGTTAGGGAACAAGAAAAAAAGCAGCCCAGTTATTACTGGCTGGCATACTCTTCTTGATAAGTTTGGTTGATGACCAAAGGTGATATATCCATTTCTGCCCTCAATCCTCTGATATGAAAAAATAGACTATTGATGAATGGATATGTACCCTAATGATTTAAAGTAGACCTGATTGATTCTTTTTCATATATAAAAAAGTTTAGGTTCTATATTTGGGGTAGGACCTAGGCCCTCACCCTTTTATCTAGGCTGAAAGAGTATCACTTCATAAGGAATGGGATCCCAAAGCCCATTCATGCACTATGAATATGGTTCCACTGCCAGATGCCCCATAGACTATCCAGGCCCCCATGGGAGGCCTCACACTCCCTGAGGAGTGGATGGAGAGTGGGATGTGGGGTTGGTTGGAAGAATGGGAGGACAGGAAGGAGAGAAAACAGGGATTGGTATGTAAAATAAGATACTTTTTAATTTAAATAAAATTAATTTTAAAAAGTTTAGGTTTGTGATTCCTTTAAGATTCTTTATAAGATTGCCTTTCAAGATAAGTAGCAATACAATTGGCCATTTGTTTATAACTGCAAAATGTAGCCTGCCAGTAAAACCTGACAAGAAAACTTGGCTTGCCTACACAGTTAATCTATAACAAGTTGCTTGGGTATGAATGTATGTGGGTTCTTGGGATAATTTGTTTTTCACCTGTAATGCATAAATGTTTAATCATGTGAGAAACATGAAAAAAACATGTTTTTACCTATAATAATTCACTTGAGAAATGGAATATAACTGTTTTGATTCTTGTACTGCTTGGAATATGTTGGGGTACAAAAGCTATGAAAAATATATGAGAGGACAGATAGAGAGAAGAGATAAGAGAGAGGAGGAGAATAATGAAGGAAATCATCAAGAGAGTGATGGGGGATGGATGTCCTATATGCTGACAATATATGTTTCTCTTATTGGTTAATGAATAAATGCTGATTGGCTAGCAGCCAGACAGAAAATATGGGTGTGGCCACCAAACAAGGAGAATTCTGGGAAAGTAAGGCAAAGAGGAGCCACAAGGGAGATTCCATGTAGCTGCTGGAAATATAGGAGGCTGGGCATTCTCTAGTAAGATAAGGCCATGTAGAAATACATAGATTAAAAGTTGTGAGTTAATAATTAAAAGAGAGCTGAGCCATCAGCCATAAATTTTATGATTAATATAAGCTTCCGTGTGTCTATTTGGTTCTAAACGGCTGTGGGACCAAGTGGAACAGAAACAGAGAGTTTGCAAATGCCTTTTTCCCTAAACTCCCTAACCCAGCTGGAGGCTGGCCAGCCAAGACAGCAGTAGCTTTTAGTACATTTCACATTTATAATTGTTTCATTGAATTGTTTTTACATTTTTCAATTTTTATAATATTTCTACTTTGTTCTGTAAATATGGCCATCTTCAGGGCTCAAGTAAAATAACTTCCAACCTGGAATTTATGTTAAATAAAATGGCAATGTAGAGTTAGAGAAAAACATACAAGTTTCTGGTTCTATATATTCCATATAGTATGTTGAACAGATAATTATAAGATGAATTTTAGCCAGAAAAACACAGTACCAAAAATAAAAAAATGCAAAGAATTTGAATACTATGTTGGTAAGTGTAAATAACATTCTTGATAACTAAAAATTTAAGTGAACAATAGAGAATGTTTCTAACATGTTTATATTCTTTGCACAAAGCAGACACTCTACCAATAAGCTACATTTGTAGTCTTTAAAACAATTATTTTGAGGGACAATTACTCTAGGTTAACCTGGAACTTAAGAAACTTTTGCCTCAAGTTTTAGGAGAAGCTAGGATTAGACAACATGATGCTATGTCTATTTTATAAGCATTTTAATATATATATATATATATATATATATATATATATATATTATTTCTCCCTGATGGCCAGTGCAACTGGACTAAGGAAGTAGGTAGCTGGAAAACATTATTTCTGGGTGTGATGTGTATCTGGGTATGGTCTACCTCTGGGGGTTGTGTGCCAGTGGAAATAAACATGAAGATATTAGAGAATTTGATATTCTAAGTCTAAGAAAATTATTTAGCTAAGTGATGCCATGCAAAATTAGAAGAGAGTTGCACTAGGACCTGGGAAGTCCCCTCCACATCCTCAAAACTAATCCTAGAGCCTACCCTCTATTTTCTGCCATTAATGTAGTCAGTCTCTCAGATCATATCAGGAATTTGAAGATCTCACCTGAACTTCCAGCCAGGCCCATCACAGTCTTCTCATTCAAGACAGAGTCTACTGTTACTTATGTTAAAACCAAACATATATAGGTGTGTAATTAACATAAGTAAAATGCCACACAATAATCATTTATTCAAAAAAGATAAAGACTTTCAAATATATATATATATATATATATATATATATATATATATATATATATATGGTAAGCAGAACCAAGATAAAAGTTTATATGCCTACTTTTCACCAGGGATCCTTGTCAAGTTGTATCAGTCATGATTTAGAAAGAAAATAAAAAGCAAAAATCAAAACTTTTCTTATAGGAAAAATTGCTGGATACTAATAAAATAGCTGCACATAGCATGAACATATAAATATATACAACACATATGCACTATACCTCAATATATGACATAATAAATGACCAAGGGCACCAAAATCTGCATGCTTCAATGTAACAATGAGCCAATTCACCATTTTCTATTCTTGTATCCTGCTCATGTTTTCAATGGACAATATATTGTCCACTCAGATTAATAAAGGTGGTTCTTAACTTTCAGTCTACTAATTCAAATACTTAATCTCTTCCTGAAACGACCCAGGATCACACCACACTCAGGGGCAACCACACCCAGGAACATAACACACTTAGAGACATACCACACCCAGAGACACACCACACCCAGAGATACACCACATCCAGAGATACACAACAGCCAGAGGCATACCACACCCAGGAGCACACAATACCCAGAAGTAGACCATACCCAGACACACACCACACTCAGAAATAATATTTTCCAGCTACCTACTTCCTTAGTCCAGTTGCACTGGCATGTACAACTGGCCATCAGGGAGAAATAATCAATATATATATTTAAATGCTTGTAAAATAGATTTAGCACCATGTTGTCTAATCCTAGCTTCTCCTAAAACTTGAGGCAAAAGTTTCTTAAGTTCCAGGTTAACCTAGAGTAATTGTCCCTCAAAATAATTGTTTTAAAGACTACAAATGTAGCTTATTGGTAGAGTGTCTGCTTTGTGCAAAGCTGTGAGTTCCACCCCAAGTCAAACAAACAAGAAAAAAAAATTGCTTGTATATAGGAATGAAACCTAACACTCAATCGTACTTTTTGAATATTATCTCACTAAAATTTTATACTAAAACATAATTGCCATCTATATTGTGCTCAATAAAGAACCTTGCAGGGGTAAAATGTAATTATTTAACTATGGGTAAGCACACTAGGTTTTTCTGCCATCAACAAGTGAGGAACGAGCACAAATTTCAGCTTCATGGTACCTGTTTTTGGCATCCCAAACCCTATAATTCTGTGTCTGACATTTGAGGAACACTCTTGGTATTAGAAAGTCACATTTCATGGCCTACCCTATCCCCATAGGTGAAAAAAAATGATGCTCGATCTTCACAGAGCAGCAGCACATAGTATGTGCTTACAGTTTATCTACATGCAATAGTTTCAGTAAGTATGCATATACCTCTAAAAATTGGGAGTTTAATTCCAAATATTTCTAATGTGAGAAACACTAATCAAAATGCACCAAAGAAAATAACTCAGAGGTGAACTGAAATGCCAAAGGGTATATGAATAAAACATTGAAGATGTTCTTTAATGAACAATTGGGAAGAATCAAGTACATATAAGGAAAAGCTGACACTATGAAGAGGCAATCTGCTGAAGGACCCCCACAGTTAAACATAAAGCCAACTTCAAAGCATTGGCTATTGTATTTTGCAAAAGCTGTCAAGAATCTCAGGAGAAAATTATACAATATATGTTGTTAGTAGGGGAAAGTGCCATACAGTAACTTTTATCTTTTTATATTGCTCAAAGGATATATGATGTCCTCTACTGGCATCCACAGACACCTGCACACACAGACAGATGCACAGACATAAGGCACAAATTGACTAAAAATAACTATCTTAGAAATAGATTAGATCAGTCCCTCTGAAACTTTGGGTAGAAAAATTATGATTAAACTACTTACATGACATATCTCATACATAGTACCATGATGCCAGGTTTACTCATTATCCAAACCTATGAGTGGACACATGTCATGCTGGCTGCATTCAAGGTCAGATAGTAAAATATTTTCTTTGACAATATGGCAGAAAACTCTCTTTACCCTGGTTGGCAAAGTATGACTAGAAAGAAAAAGCATTTTATTTTGACTTCTGCCAGAATTCAATAACCTCAGTAGGTAAATTAAATTCATCCACTCACCCTTATACTATTGTGGGTTTCCAGTGGACTAGGAACAGAACAGTGTGGAGATGGCCTATCTCTAAGTAGACAAAGCTGGGAAACAGCCTAAAACAAGTCAGTAAGCTGGTGGAAGCTACTGCAATTCAAATTGCTTGATGTTATGTAGAAAATTACCTGATTTGTTTGTCCAAGAACATAACAATCAATAAGAGGAAAACCCTGAAGTCATTTGACTGCATCTGGCTATTATAGCAGAGTCCATAGTGTACTCTGCATCTGTGTCTGTAGTATGAAAAGAATTCAGACAAAGAATGAGAGATGAAGGAAAGATTAATATTATAAAATGAAGATGTAAGAGGTCCAAATAAAATTTACTCGCCTCTTCTACTCACTACAATTCCTATTATACCTAAAAATAGCATAAATTATTAGTGACAATGAAATAAATCATTGTCTGTTCTACATAGTGAGCAAAGCGAGCAATGTCTTGCCCATGAGCAATTTCCACATGGAGAGAAAGCTCCTTGAACCTTATTTTCTGATACACTCACTTTCCATGCTAATTCAGTAGGGTCTCTTTCAAGGACTCAGCCTCAGGTCTCTTTTCTGTACTTTAGATAGCTTCTCTTTCTGAAAATGCTGGCGCCATGATATCACCTTTGTCTGGAAACTCCCAAACCATTTGTCAGTTCTGACCAGCTACTGGATTGTCAGCCCCATCTCAACAACTTACAGACATTTCTTCATAAAGATGTTATCATATAAATAATATCATCTGAAACCCAAGGACTTTACTCGTTTAAAGATCTGTGCCCCCCTCAGTTTCATGTTTATAGCATAATTTTTTTCAGTGACTCCAAACTTAAATCTGCATCTATTAACAGCTCTATGTACTAAACATCCATTCTGACTTGATTTCTGTATCCCTAACTGTCATGAATATTCATCTTGCATTGTCATCTCTGTTGTGACTTTTGATTTTTTACTTCATAGATAGTTATATTTTTTTAAAAAAATCTTAATATGCCCTTTACATACCTAATTCTGTTCACTAATTCTTTCCTTAGTTCTGTTTTTCAATTTTTTTACTATATCTTTGGTGTTATACTAATTATAAATCATTAGCTTGTTGAAATTCTGTATCATTTAAGACCCTCATCAAAGGAAAGATACCATGGATGATAAGACAGTTAAACCCTAGGAGAACTCTTCTTTAGGGACCTGTAGAAATCAAATGGGATATCTGTCTCATAAGATGAGCAGAGTTCTGGTACTTATATGTCAAAAAAAAAAAGAAGGATTTCCAGGAACTGGAAAGCTGAGAGATAATGGCAAGAAAGACCTACTCAACAATAAGGCTATTACTCCTGATACTGAAAACCTGGCTAACTACCCAAATCTAGAGAGATCATGGATCTTAGAGAAGTTATTACTGCCCCAGACAACATTTTGACAGTGCTGTCCACTACCCCGACTCCTTTTCAATTTAGTGTTCATATCAATAAGGCAAGAGAAGGAAATCAAAGAGGTGCAAATGTGCAAATCAGCAAAGAAGTCAAATGTCTCTGTTTGCAGATGTTCTTATAATATTAGCATTCAAAATTTCCACCAGAAAACTTATAGAAATTACCAATGAGTTCTTCAAATTAGTAGGAAGCAAAATCAACCTGTATGTATTATGTGCATGTAACAATAACAATTAAAGAATAGGTCATATATTGAGAGGGAGCAGAGATAGGAATCTGGGAGGATTGGAGGTAGAAAAGAAATAGGGGAAATGATGTAATTTTTAAAAATTAAAAAATATTTTAAGAAAAAAGAAAGAAAAAGCAATAATCTAACCCCCACAAGAAGTTGACATAAATCAAAAAGCTATTAAACTATTATTTTTTAATTTAGTAGTCGATTTTGTATAAGAAAAATTGTAATAACACCTTAATTATTATAATGCAATCAACTCCTTAATTCCTTTAGCACTGATCTTAAGAAAAAATAATAAAAACAAATTTTTGCCTATCTCCCCTCAAGTCATCTGCTCCTGTTCTTTCATCCAAAGCTATCAAATTTCCTCTTCCAGTGAATCAGTCATTCTAATGTCTCATCTGCTGTAGAAAATGCAACACACAATCCCTGAAAGTGTGCAATGTGTTTCCAACAGCTTCTTTCATTAAAATTTTCAATCACATGTTAAGTTCAATATTATCAGTATCATTTTTATTTTAAGGATATATTTTTGGGCCAATTTAAGTACCTGAAGATTTTGGAATCTATAAATCTAAGATATAATTTTTCTGTAATATTTTTAGTTCTGTATGTATAAAAAATTAAGCCTCTTACCAATATCTCCCGTGAAGGCACGTATATCTCAGCCAGTGTAGAGTCTATTAAGTCGGCATCAAAACTATAGCTTTCCCTGGATATTGAAGAGATGATGGAGTCGCTTTCTTCATTCAGACTTCTTAATACTTTTATACGAGGTTGAACCAGGCCCTTCAGTATGACATAAAGCCCATCATCAGCAATAACTGAAATAAATAGAAACCAAAGATATAAATACCTGACTAACATGCCAATTATACGTTCTGTACCTCCTACATATCAGTTCAAGGTCTTACAAAGCATATTCTTTGGTATATGGAAAGTTGTGTATTTCTCCACTTCACAAATGTTTGCATCACTTTATGAATGGAGAGCATCATTAAAGTGTTATGAAATACCCTATATATTGCTCATGACGTCTCTAAAAGCAGAAAGTTTGCTAACTGATTTTCAGAGGCAATTGTGTGTCTTTATATTTCTCTCAAGGTCAATTACTGATAGTCTCTGCACTTTTTATCTAACTTTAGTATTAACTATCCCAGTTATTACTCTCTCAATACCATGGGAGAGTGGTTTTAATGCTTTTTATAAGTAGACACTTGTTTTTCATGGATGTCTAAGATCAAAATGGATTGCATTCTGAGTAGTACATAATCTGTATGGTGAGAGAACTAGAAAAGATTAGATTAATTAGTTTATCTGTGGCTGATTTTATAAGGTTAAGGTAGGAGTAAAGTAAATCAGAAGACAAAGAGACTTCAAGCTCTATTACAGATCTATTATCCTGGAAAACACTTGGTATTGTCACATAAATAGACAGGTAGACCAATGGATTCAAATTGAAAACACTGATATTAACCCACATACCTATGAACAACTAATTTTTGACAAAGAAGCTAAATATATACAATGGAATAAAGAAAGCATCTTCAACAAATGATGCTGGCATACCTGGATGCTGACATGTAAAACACTACAGATAGTTCCATGTCTATCACCATGCACAAAACTTAAGTCCAAATGGATCAAAGACCTCAACACAAATCCAGCGACAATGAACCTCTTAGAAGAGAAAGTGGGAAGTACCCTTGAACGAATTTGTGCAGGAGTCAACTTCTTGAACATTACCCCTGTAGCACAGACACTGAAATTGACAATTAATAAAAGGGACCTCCTGAAACTGAGAAGCTTCTGTAAGGCAAAGGACATAGTCAGGAAGACAAAACGCCAGTCAACAGACTGGGAAAAGTTATTCATCCAACCCCATATCTCACACAGGTCTGATCTTCAAAATTTAGAAAGAACTCAAGAAGCTAGTTTCCAAAACACCAAATAATCCAGTTAAAAAGTGGGGTGCAGAAATACATAGAGAATTCTCAATACAGGAATCTAAAAAGGCTGAAAGACACATAGAAAGTGCTCAAAATCCTTAGCCATTGGGGAAATATAAATCAAACTGGTTACAGACATGTAGAAGACTGCAGTTAGACCCAAGCCTATCACCTTGTAAAAACTTACAAAGAACGCAAGAAGCTAGTCCCCCAAACACCAAACAACCCAATTAAAAAGTGGGGTACAGAACTAAATAGACAATTCTCAATAGAGGAATCTAAAATGGCTGAAAGATACATGAGAAAGTGTTTAACATCCTTAGTCATCAGGGAAATGCAAATCAAACAACTCTGAGATACCATCTTACTCCTGTCAGAATGGCTAAAATCAAAAATACCAATGACTGTTTATGCTGGAGAGGATGCGGAGAAAGAGGAACACTCCTACACTGCTAGTGGGAGTGCCAACTTGTACAGCTACTGTGGAAATCAGTATGGCGACTCCTCAAGAAAATGGGAATCAGTCTACCACAAGATCCAGGAATTCCACTCCTAGGCATATACCCAAAAGAAGCACATTCATATAACAAGGACATATGTTCAACCATGTTTATAGCAACATTATTTGTAATAGCCAGAAACTAGAAGCAACCTAGGTGCCCCTCAACCGAAGAATGGATAGAGAAATTGTGGTACATTTACACAATAGAGTACTACTCAGCAGAAAAAAACAATGGAATCTTGCAATTTGCAGGAAAATGGATGGAACTCAAGGAAACCATTGTGAGTGATGTAACCCAATCACAAAAAGACAAACATGATATGTACTCACTCATATGTGGACCTTCTTTATGATACATAGTAGTGACCATGCTTTATCAGAGCTGTTTTAATGATACTGCTCAGAATTGTTTCCTCCCAGATGATGACTGAGAAACTAATTTAAAAAAAAAATGGTGCCAAGTACCACAGAACTGTGATGTTTTCTGGGATTTTGTTTTTTACTTTGTTGTTTGTTTGTTTGTTTGTTTGTTTTTGTTTTTTTTTAATGGAGTGTGCTGGAAGTCTCTACAATTTTGTTCAAATGACTGCAGAACCTGGAAAAGCTGTTACTGCTATTGATGCATAACATATTGCCATTATTGCTCTCTCTCTCTCTCTCTCTCTCTCTCTATATATATATATATATATATATATACATATATATATATGCTAAAATATAAAAATAAAAATTGGTGTTTGGGGGACTAGCTTCTTGAGTTCTTTGTATATTTTGGAGATCAGCCCTCTGTCAGATGTGGGGTTGGTGAATATCTTTTCCCAGTCTGTGGGCTGACGTTTTGTCTTGCTGACTGTCTCCATGCCTTACAGAAGATTCTCAGTTTCAGGAGGTCCCATTTATCAATTGTTGACCTCAGTGTCTATGCTAGTGGTGTAATTTTCAGGAAGCGGTCTCCTGTACCTATTAATTCAAGGGTATTTCCCACTTTGTCTTCTAATAGGTTCAGTGTAGCTGGATTTATGTTGAGATCTTTGATCCATTTTGACTTTTTCAAAGGTTAAAAACCAAACACAAAGTTTGATTAAAGCAAATGTTAGTCAATTACTATCTCCCTTTCTCTGGTACACAAGTGTTTAAGATCAACCATCTCCTAATGAGTTAACTGTTCTAAACAGCTGCACATAATAAGGGGTTATACTGTCAACTGAATAATACTCATTTGACCTATAAATTTAAGTGTCATCTACTGGTCAGGAAAGACTTTCCTCATCCTGGCAAGCTTTATTCCCAATTAATGCCTACCATAGGTAAATTTTGACACAGCATTTGTGTCATGGAATACTTCATACTCAGATTCTACCTATATATCCCACATTACTCAAAGATGGGGAAATGGTTCTACTATAGTATTTCCAGTCCCAAGCATCCATCTTGGAGGCCTTTTTTGAATGGATGAAGGCTTAGTTATAGTTTGGTAAAAAGCAGAAAATTTAAATGATTTGAGAAGAAGCCAGAATATTCATTGTTTTGGGTACAAAGATAAAAATCTATTATTTCATTTAGAATTTTTCCAACTTTTTTTTATTTGAATTAGAAACAGGATTGTTATACATGACAATCCCAGTTCCCTTCTCCCACCCATCCTCCCCTACTCTCCCAACTAAAACCTTATCTGTCACATATCTTTTCTGATCCCCCTGGATGGTGAGGCCTTTCATAGAGTGTCATCAGAGTCTTCTGTATCCTTTGGGATATGGCCTAGGCCCACCCCCATGTGTCTTGACTCAGAGAGTATTCCTCTATATGGAATGGGCTCCCAACGCTACCTTAAATGCCCCCCCCCATTATGAGATTGATGACTGACTTATATGCCTTCATCCAGCAGCTGGGGGGAAATAGAAGCAGACACCCATAACTAATCACCAATCTGAACTGGAACCCAGATGCAGAGAAGGACCAGTGAAGAGCACAGAGGTCCAGACCAGGCTGGTGAAACCCACAGAAACAGCTGACCTGAACATCCAGAACTCTTGCTCCCCAGTCTGATAGCTGGAATACCAGCATGGGACTGATCCAGATCCCAGGAACATGGGTTTCTGTGAGGAAACCTCAGAAATCTATGGGACCTCTTGTAGAAGCCCAGTATTCATTTAGAATTTTTGTCTGCTTTTGAATATGATGACATTCAAGGTCTAGTTTCTTTACTTTCTATTGTGTATAAGCTCAGTAAAAAAACAACAACAAAAAAAAAAACATCCAGTGTATGTGTGTATATGTGTATTGCGTTTTAAAATAAACAATTTTAAATTAAGAATGACTTATTAGCATAAGTACATATTGCTATAACAGACATTAAAAATCAAGATACAAAAAAGACTAAAAATCAAGAAATATGAAGAAATCCAGATTGTTATTTTTTGTTTTGATTTTATAAATGTGTCATAAAAATAACTCAAAGCAAAGATAAAACTTAGTAGTGGAAGTAGGGGGAGAAATCTACTAGTTAGTAACCTGACTTCAAAATATAATTTGAAAAGGAGATTTAATGGAGTTACCATGCATGGGTGACAACACTACTCACAGAGGGGTCCCAGAGGCACCCTAATGGGTTATTGTTACTGTTCTTGATTACATTACTCTTAAAAATAAAATAAGTAAGACCTTTTTACTGAAGATACTCTGGCTGTAAAACAGAGAAAATTCTATCTCTAACTGACCAGGAAGCTTTCTCCCTGCTGGCTAGCACCCATTGTGACAAATGCAGTAATGCAGGTTGCTGGGAAAGAAATAACATCAATTGTCTAATTCACCTGATTCTGAATGTTAAAATACAGATCAACCAGGAAAAATATACCCAGTGATGCAACAGTGGCATGACTGTTCTAAGGTAACTTTCTCAATGAACTTGAGTCACATCCCACAAGAGGGAATCCATGCCTAGTCCTGTACACCTATTTATGAGTCTATACTGAGGACATCATGGGTTCTAAGGTGGAACTACCATTGTTATTTTGCTTAATGACCATGTTGTCCCATTGCCTCCTAAATATTTACATTTATACCAATAAATGAGTGCTTCTCTCAGCCTTGGTCAGAGAAAGTTCTTTTTGCAGTTGACTGCCGTTAGCTAACATAGAATCTTAGCTGCTCAAAGTGCAGAGAATGTGTGACTATGAGTACTTAGCCCTAAATGGAAATATTTTTTATCAAATCTACTCCATCCCTGTCAAGGTTCAGAGACCATCTCAAAGAGAAGCAAGGAGAATATAAGCAACAGAGGATGAGGAAACGCTTTATCATGGGATGACTTGTGTACTCAAACTGCATGACAGCTGTGGCTTACTTGCACAATACCAAGCCAATCAAAATCCCAGTGTGGGTAATTAAGGACCTCATGAGGCCTCCACCCTTAGCTGAAAAGATACTGTGTGTTGATAGAGGCTAGAAGGGAGAATGGTAATTTTCTTAGGAAGTGTGAAAGAAAAAGAAGTGCACACAAAGTAGAGAGCAACTGGTTGGGGATGTTCTGGGGAAATTTGAGGCTGAGAAGAAGTTAAGGGAATATGACCAGAAAATAGTGTGTACATGTGTGAAATTCATAAACAATAATTTGAAATCTATGCAATAATTTAACTTTTTAAATAATTTCTTTTTTGTATTCCATACATAACAACCACAGTTTACCTTCCCTCCTCTCCTTGATGTTTAAAAAGCAAATAAGTAAGCAAAATTTACCTCAGGCCAGACTATTGAGGACCACAATATTCATATTGGCAAAACTGATCACCTAAATGAAAGCACATCTGTGTTCATTAAAAACTACTGCATATCATATAGAGATGTCAAATTCAAAGCAGGAACAAAAATGATAGAATTTCACCTAAACAAATGGATACAACTCGAATAAGAAAATAAAATGAGGACCATGCTAGGTGAGTTTAAGAGTATCAAGAAAATTTCTCTTCTCCACTATTTGTATTTTAAAATATTAATAGCTTACATTTCCTGTGATGACATTTCTTTAAGAAGGAAAAGATGGGTATGAGGTGGTATCTCACAGTTGAGGCCTCTGCACTCCAGGGAGCCTCTGGAAGTGGATTAGCATTTTTCCCTGGTGTAAGAAGGGACTTTGAGAGCCCATCCCATGTGAAGGGATATGCTCTGGCCCTTTACATGTGAAACAAGCTTGTTCCCTAACTTGAATTAATAAAAAAAAAAAAGAAGAAGAAGAAGAAGAAGAAGAAGAAGAAGAAGAAGAAGGAAAAGATGAAAAGATGTGTAGCCCAGTGATGCATCAGACAGATGTTCTGGGAACAAACAGGAAGTGAGACCAGAGGGGAGTTGATGGAAGTAATAATTATGAAAAGAAATGAATACAAGACTGAACTAACCAATAATAAAGAAAAAGAAAATATGCTTGGAAGAAACAAGTTAAACTTGTAGAATACAACGCAATTACTTTAGGAGGAAAAGGAAGTTTTTAAGCTTTCACATCTGAAACAGTTCATAGAAAAGGAATTATGTCTATGTCTAAAGTTGTGGGGAAGGGGTGATTAAAAGCAGCAACCCATATGAGGAAGAGCAGGGCCTGGCAAGTGGGACTCAGAACAATGTCTATTGGAGCTGAATCACCGGCCAGAAGAGGAATGAAAGCTGTCACAGAGAAAAATGAAACAAAGGAGGAAGCTTTAGGAAAACAAAGGGGCTGGAGTCACAGAATAAAGAATGAGTACAGTTTTTTCAAAGGTGAGGGACGCTATTCATGAAAGGATTTCCTAATTAAATCATCCCTCTCTTGAGGTGTATAGATAAGAACAATGCTAAGAAAAGTTAATGTTAAGACAAATTGCAAGGATTGCAACGTTTAAACCTGATCCTTTGCACCAAGCCTGTTACATAAGGGAAAGATTAAATGAAATTTTAAGAATCCATCTATTTCATAACAATATACATAATCTGTGACTGGATTTTCCCTTTTGACTTATGGCAGCAGTTTATGTAAATTGGACATAGTGTTCTGAAAAAAATCAATCTTTTTCTGGGCTAAGTTGTCATATGGTGGTGTCTTCAGCTTCTGCAGCAAGCTCACAGAATGTTCTGGGATACTGAAGACCACAATCAAAACTCTACAGATAGAGCTGAGTAAGTTCCCTGAATGAAAAGCATTTCTGACTTATATTCTCAGCTAGTGAGGGGATATTGAGACTTTATCCATTTAGTTTCAGGAATATTTTCATTTACTTACAATTAAAATATTTGTATACTTATAAATATTAAATTAAGAAATTAGCTATTTTATTCATTTTGGGAAATTATATATTTTTTAAATACAATTCCTTGCAAAAATGCAATTATTCATTATTCAAAAAAATCTTTGCATATTTATTTTGTATATATGTATATATTTGAGGGTTATTGATTTTGATGTAAAATATTTCATTCATGCACTCAACCTCTGGGGTGAAGAGGGATTTATTATATGAGCTTAGACACATATACAATGTTTTTTAAGAATTAAATGTAGAAGCACATTTTTTTCTGCTGCTTTTTCTTTGCCTGTATAAATTTTACTACTTAAGCTAAAAGCAAAGAATACACTCTAACAAAACACACACAACTATATACTTTGCATGGGAAAGTAACACTTTAGTTGGGTTACACAACAGCTTAGAGAGCTGTGCAGTGAAGAGGTAATGTCCATTTGAATCATACTTAAGCGGGTTTCAATCTTCGTTTTTGGTCACTGATTATGTGATATTTTGGGGGAAAGTCTGGTTCCCCCAAACAGAACACAGTGGTTCTGTTTGTCTATTTGTTTATACATCTGGCTGAGATTCTATTAGGTCAAGATAATCAGTCCTGACAAATCCCCAAAGTAGAGTCTCAAAATCACAATCAAGTTTTTTGAGAAACTGTTCCACCAAGAGACAAAGCAGTAGATGTCCCAAAGCCAGTCTTCTACATTGTTGGAGCTGAGCAAGCAAAGGCTAGAGGGACTACATGGAGGCCATGCTACATCTTCGATATTCAAATGATGCTTTGGACCACCGCATTTTGGCTTCTTGTTTTCATTGATATTCAAAGTGTTTTAATTTCTACATAGTGCAAATTATCCAAATTTTTTGTCATTTATAAGCCATTTATAACCTATAGTTACTGAAAATTAATCAGTAATTTAAAGGTTTGTAAAACAAATAATAAAAATCCAGGGAGAGATATTGTGGTTCAAGCCAAAGATCAGAGAAGCAAAGCAGCCAAGCCAGTAGATCTTACCTCTACCAAGCTGAAATGGTAATACTGTCTCCATGAACCCTCAGAGACAAAAACTCTGAGGTCCTGTCTTGTCTTGTTTTATATCACTTCTCCTCCCAGCTCTATAACCCCCATCTCCACCTCCCTAGTGCTGGGATTAAAGGCATGTGATTCCAAATGCTGGGATTACAGGCCTCAGCTCTGTTACTCTTTACTTTTGTATATGTGAGTGTCCTTGAACTCAGAGAGATCCATCTGCCTGTCTCATGAGTTGTGCGATTAAAGGTGTATGCCACCACTGCCTGCCTCTATGGCTTGCTAGTATGGCTACTGGGATTCAAGTTGTAAAACACCATTGTCTGACCCCTATGGCTTGTGACTAGCTTTGCTTTCTGAACCCTCAGTAAAACTTTAATAAATTTTAAATAATGTATCACCACAAAAGTTTAACAGTTTTACTTTCTCCACTTTGTCTTAGAACCATTTTGGCCTAGCACTTATATATACATTATTACTAATTACATGAATACACTTGACCAAGCAATATTCCCCCAAGACTTTTCTTTTGACTACTGGACTATCTTAAAAATATGATCTAAAAATAAACTAGAAACTTAAGTTACTATTTATGGACTTAATATTATATATTGATCAACATATCTGCATATATACTGATAGTATAGTTTTGATACTAAAGATACTTGTAGTGGCTTCTGAAATAGATATGTGTGGGCCCTCTGGTTCATTACCTATTTTCCATAATGTTTGGATTTCTCTGAATGATCTAAGTTTCCATATGAATTTTAAAACTAGTTTATCAACTTCTATAAAAAGACATCTGGTGCTTGTACCAGTTATTGTGTTTGATCCATATGTTAACTTATTTATTGCAATATTAGTTCTTTAAAGTATGACTATTAAGTGAATTTCTATTTACTTAGATATTTAAATATCACACCCAAAGCTGTTTTGTTGCTTTTAATACATGAGTCTTGCAGTTTTTGATTAAATCCATTCCCAAATAGTATATCCTATTGCTGTTGGGATTGGTACTAGAACAGAATCCCTCAACTTTAGTTTCAGATGGAAATATTTAAAGTATTTATTATTACAAATGCTTCTCAGTTTATGAAAAGGTCACATAAATTCAAAGAATAAATCAGGTAAAAAGTTCATTTAAAACACCTATCCCATGTGCATGATAGCCTAACAACACCACTACACTGCAAAGAAAAAAAAAAGAAATAAAAAACAGGCTTTCTGGCAACAATTTCTCACTGCCTCTGTGGAGTATCATGCAATAACATCATGCAATTTATCTCTAGTCTGGAACAAGATTTCAGATCAATACCTAATGCATGATTTATACTGAATGCCATCTCCTCTGTCCCATATTTTCAGTAATTTTGATAGTTAATATAAATGATCTTTAAGTATAGTCATTGTATAGTAATAAGATAGCATGCATAATTCCATGGTTACTTAGAAACATTTATATGTTTCATTTACTTAAGTCATAATATTGCCTGTTTATTAATAGTTTGTAGGAACTGAATGTTTAAGAGGCTATATGGCTAATGGTAAATTTAGGAAACTTCCTTAAATAATACAACTCAACAAACCTAATGGCCATATAAAAAGAGCAGAAGGCACAAACAGCTGTGCAGAATTACACTAGAGAAGTGAGCCTCTGTGGCAGATTGAAAGCCAGCAGCCTGGGGACAAGGAGCTGCATGGGGGAATGCTTTAAATCACAGCAGACAGAGGGTAAAAAGCACACACATGAATAAAGTAAATGGTGAGAGCAGACACATATATCGGCCTTTTTCTTAAGCTGAATAAACAAAGAGAACTACAAAGGTTGTGTATCTAATGAGCTGACACTTTGCTAGGGAAACATCTGAGCTGTTAGAACTACATGTCCTAAAAACTCCAAAGGATCTGGATATGGGTAGGTTAAGAAAAACAAAGGCTTATAAATTTTTAAAGGACTAGAAGATGCAAGTTGAAATTCTTTATGTCATATAATCAACTAAAACTTGGTATCTTATTAACATTTTTATGTTAATAAGTATCTTTATGACATCAGAATAACATGTTTGTTCTCAATTTGAAAAATATAAATCTCTAATTATATTTCATATGACTCAATTTATTGGGGGACAATTATCCTGTCCATACACGTGGAAGAAATAGATTATTTGATTTTATTCCGCTTATAATAGCTCTCTGACTTTTTAATAGAAGAGGGTACATTTAGCCCATGGTAAGTACAAGTCATATCACATATCCCATTTTCTTGGCTACTGACAAAGTCATATTGTGAGGATACACTGTGGCATGAGTGACAGTAGGAATCTATCAAATATCCAACAGGAGCAAAGAGAGTAAGATTAACAGGGCCATGCTTGCTTGCTACCAATATCATAATTTGCTATAAGACCTCAGTGAATGGCACATATATACCTTAGAACCAAATATTCTAAAAGAATCATCCAGAAGGATCTGCCTCCCAAAGGTTCTAATGCCTCCCACCACCATTAATTGAGCCAAGGCTAGACAAGTAGGTTATTGTAAACCATTCAAGTCACACCAAAACCATAACAGTTCCACATACTACTCCTCTCCACTAAGGCAATAAGACATGTGAAGTGTATGTATATTTAAAATGTCATTCTGGATCCATTTATAGTTTTTAATATATATATATATATATATGTATATATATATATATGTGTGTGTGTGTGTGTGTGTATGTGCATACATTTATACTTTTATAGATATGTATAAGTTTCTATTATTATAGTTTTATTTACTACCTTTTGTCTATACATATATGTGCATAGATATAGATATAGATATAGATATAGATATAGATATAGATATAGATATGCATATGCATGAATATACAAATGCTTGTTTACAGCCAGCGACTACAGTTTCACTGAACTGATGATAGCCAATCTTTTATTGAAGGGCATTTAAGTTGTTCCAGTACTCTTTCCCTTTAGAAATACAATTTCAGAGCTTATAAAACACAGAAGTTTTTAATTACTATCCTCAAGCTAATAGCAAAGCAATAGTGAATATTTGTTCTCTTTCCCTCTTTAAAATCATTTCAATCATGACAAAACTCTTTTGATTTATCTTCTGTTACTTGACTCTAATTTATGGAACCAATTATGATAGAAAATGATTGGGGCAAAACTCTCAATATATGTAAATCTTTTCAAAAGTCATGAGTCTCCAAGATTCTAATTTAATGTTAAATGTCAGGTACCTGATGAACTATTTTTCACAAACAGTGGCAAAAATGGAGGAAAACTTCAGAGCTGGACTGAAGTGTGTTTAAAATTCATTTACAAGCCGGATTCCTATATATTGATGCCTAAGGAATCCTCACCTGCAAACAATAATGCTACCTATCAATTTGTTCCTGTAAGGAATAAAAGAGGAATTTTAATGATGCAAAGAATATGTCTTGCATGCCTTCCCTTCAAAGATTCAGATGAATTTCTAACGATGTAGCTCCTATAGCCATTGTACACAGGCTAAAGATAAACATAACGTCTATGGAGTCCTTTCCCAATATCTAGGGCTCTATCTGGACTAGGCAGGCAAACACTTTGACAAGAGAATATTCAACTCTGAAACATAGCACTGGGTTGCTACTACATTTGTATCTCACATTGCTATCCTCAATAGATTATTGTAAATATATTTTAGGCCCTATCCCAGACCTGATAAACCAGAAGTCTAAGGAATTCAGCCCATTGTTTCTCAGGGGGTACTATGAGTAATTTGGATATTTATTCAAAGTGCAATTACACAGGGATATGCTATAAATCTTTCTAAAATGTGAGTGTTACTTAAATAGCATTATTTGAAAGTGGACTATATGTAAGTAATGTGTTTTTGCATGTCAAGTGAAATAATAAGGATTTAACAATAGCCTCTTTGACATCGGTGTATGAATTTCATCTGCTACATGCCCCACATTAGTCAAGTACCTGTGCTTCCTTTTATCCAGGTTTCAGAAAAGACTTTCTTACTAATGATTTTCAGATGTTCACCACTGAGCTGAGAGACTAACTCGGGAATTTTCTTCAGCATACTCAAAACAATGCTGTGTTCATGGGCTGTTCTGTGAACTGGCCTTGGAAAAGAAAGAGAGATTATAAATTCAGAGAGCACAGTAAAATAAATAAATAAAATAAAAGCTTTAAACTTATAATGTTTTTATTCTATGTTTACTTAGAATTGTTTCAAGAGAACTATAAAATACCTGCATTTGGCTTATTAATCAATTTTCAACATTCACTTTCTTTCCAATATTAAGATATGCTATGATTCCATAAACTTCAATAGAAACTTAATTACAATTAAAGACCATATCATTTATTAGCAATAGAGACTATTTTTAAATATTAACTAAAGAAGATTTATTTTAATTCCTACTTTTTATACTTGATCCTTAATATTTATGTATTATTAAAGTTGGGTAAAATAAAACTATAATTGAACTCTTAATGATTTATGATTTAAATGAAATGATATATATAATTTTAAATGAAACATATTGTTCTCATATATTGTGCATGGTATCAATGTATTTATTTAAAGACAGCGGAGAGTAGCCTGGAATTCATGGTCATCCTATCTCACCATCCTAAGCTCTAAGCTTACACGCATGTGCAAACACATCTGGTCTCATTTAATCAATAAATTATTTATTAGTCATTAAATTCAGTAGTGAGTAAATGCAACACTATGATTAAGGTAAGAAGTTCATGTTACAGTGAGTTCTGATATCATAATTATTGTACATTCAGCTAAAGAATATTCAGTGTTTTCAAGTAACTTTTAAGACCAATATGAAAAACTAGCTCAGTTCCAGAAAAGTAACTTATGGTGCCCATACATATGAGGGGCTCTGTCAATAACAATTACACTATAGACCTCCTGTGCTATAGTAGTTTGGATGAAAAGAGCCCCATAGGCTCTTTGAATTTGAATATTTGGTCCCTCCTCAGTGGCTGCTTGAGGAAGGATGGCCAGAAGGTAGGTCACTGGAAGCAGGCTTGGGGTTGAAAAAGCCTCCCGGCATCCCCAAGTGTGCCTCTCTACCTCCAAATTACATTTTGAGAAGTGAGAGCTCAGATGTTTCTGCCACCATGCCTTCACTGTGCCATCAACTCTAACCCTCTGGATCCTTACACCCCATAATTCATTTTCTTTTATATGTTGTCTTGTTTATGGTGCTGATTCACAGCAAAAGAAAAGTAATTAATGCATGTGCTTTTGGACTTGTATCTTTACATATGTATCTCTTGAATGATGATATAAATTGCCTCTCTGTTGTAACTTTTATCCAACTCATCCAAAAAGAGTAGCTAATGGCCAGCCTTTAGTTCTCTTTCTAAAGAGAAACTATCTTTAGAAAAGGAACTCCATATTAAGTATATGTCATTTTTAAATGTGTACCCAAGATGCAGTAATAATTTATATCAGAAATCTAGCAATATAATATCTAAAGTATAGGATATATATCTTTGGAGTCAGTGCAATGGCTCCAAAGATAAAATCTTCTTTCTGCCAAGCCCAAGGACCTGAGTTCTATCCCTGGCCCCACATAGTAGGAAAAGAAAACCAACTCTTGCGATTTTTCCTCTGACTCCAACATGTGGCCAGCCATACCCTTCAATTTGCAAAATAAATATATGTAAAAATAAACTTAAATATGTCATTAACTTAGTGATCATAAAGAAGATATGTCTGTGTGTAAACTTTTATTATTCACCTATAATAAGCTATAACATTAACTAAGTGCTTAGAAAATTTACTTCATTGAACATTATTATATTTAATGTGTTTAGTATTGCTAGGTTGAAGCAATGGATCATTAACACAGTGGAGTGGACCAATTTGCAAACCGAAGTGGAAGGGAAGACAAGGAAGACAGAAATATGAAGCACAGTTACAAAAAGCAAGTGATTCCTTGTTCCTACTTATCAAGAAGGAGCTAAAAATGAAAAAGACTTCGATATAAAAGGTCCATTAAGTCTTCTTGGTTAATAAAGGTGTCTCACCCTATGGCAAAGGCCTAATGAAAAGTTCTGCCTTCCCATCTAAGTTATTGATCAGGCAGCCTTGGGGGAAAGCTGAGAACAGTGATGGTGAGCAGACAAATCAACAGCTGTAAACGCAATCTCTGCAACACAGCCTTTGGTTTGGTCACCGGCAAGTAGTGATGCTAGAGATAGAGAGAAACTTTTATATAGTCAAAAGATTTGTTTCGCTAAAATATCCAGTATTATAACCTAGTAAAACTATGTCATTGAGCTTTCAAACCATAACACATTGAATGACACCTCACTTTCAAATAGAACAACTTCTCCAATGCCCTAGTTACATTTTTTCACTAGCTTAAGAGATGAGAGGAACCTTCCTATGTAGTGAAGACAAAAGGTGTGACTTACCCCAAGATCCTCTTTCCCCTGATTAAAAAAAAATCCAACATCTAAATTTAAAATTGCTAACACTATTAGGGCAACAGTTTCAATAAATCAGCTTATGGAAACAGCATTGTTTTCATGAACTAATTCCTCCAATGTGATTTTATATCATTATTTTGTTGATTAGGCTGTTAATGGCGAGTTGCCTTTCCCTGTTCCCACTATTGTGGGAATTACAGGGGATGTGAATCTACTTCAGGTTCCACAGACACCAGGCCTACATGTGGTATACTAACCTATATGCAGACAAAACACACCTACACATAAAATAAAAAGTAATATATATTTTTAAATATGAAAAATAGAAATAGCACCACAGACATTGAAGAGTTTCAGAAAACCATAAGCAAACACTTTTAAAACGTATATTCAACTAAACTGAAAATTTCAGGTAGAGTTTTGTTGTTGTTGTTTTTCTTCAAGCATTAATTTTACTTTCAAGAATATTTCATAGCTTTTACAGTTCAGGTCTTACATTTTTCTTAAATTTCTCCTGAGTATTTTGTTTTACAGGCTATTTAAAATGGTTTGTCTTCAAAGGTATTCGTTGCTAGTGTATAGATTGTATGGCTAAGTCTTAATCGCATCCTTCACTCTGTTGAGCCATTTATTATCTGAATTGAATCCAATGGACTCCTTACTATTTTCTATACCAAAGACATAATCTGTAAACAGAGACAATTTTCACGTTCTTTCCTGGTGGATTTCTAACTATCCTTGACAGGACTACTATTATAATGCTGAACAAAGGATCCAGAATAGATATTCTCATATTTTCTCAGCTTTAGGGAAAAAAACAAATAAACTAGCCTATTCCAGGGTTGCAGGTAAATTCGGAGGCAAAACAAATATTTAAGAGCTTTCTCTGCTAGTCTTTCCTGTACCAGCATGATGTAAAAGCTAGAGTCTCATTAAGAGTCACAGCAGATAGCTATCCCAACTCTGAGTTTAACTCTCATGGTTAATTTTGGCATCCTCTCTTTGTAGTCTGGTCTTCCACATTTACAGCTGTACACACACATGACCTAAGTTTTGTAGAACTTTGAAGTCTGCTGACTTCACACTCAGCTAGTTCTTTATACTTCTCACTCATGAGACTGACTACTTCACAGAACATTCCGATGCATATTGATTATGGTTCCCTTAAGGTTTCTATACTCTAGAGTATTTCACTTACATTTATTCAGATGTATAACGGAAATATGAGGCTTTTGCATTTTTCAAAACTGATTTAATCTTTTAATAACCTAATCTAATAGGATGAAGACTAAATAAAAAAAAATACTTCCACTATCTATTAACACCATTATACTTTCTGGCATAAACATTGTCTGTTGTATTTAAATGTTGAAGGCTCAGAAATATATTAGCTTCCTATACTAATTGGTTGACATGGAATGCCCTGCTTTCAATAAAAAGTAAAAATTGATAAGAAATGTAACAAAAATGGAAAAAATTAAAAGCAAGTCTATTGGAAGTTAAAATTAAAAATAATGCAGTATTTTTCTGAGTTGATGATAAATCATCCAGGTTCTAATCATTCAGTAACTCATTGTGCTTTTTTTTCTCTTTCAAAAACTACATTTGTGCTGTTTTTAAAGGATATATTTTAATTATTTTAGTTTGCTGTATGCACATCTGACTAAACAAATTATTCAGCCTCACTGCCCTAACTCAACTAACCCCTCTTACCCCACTTATTGACAATGTTGAAGTCACTGTTGTGACTTTACAGTATTTCTCCTTGAAATATCCTGCCTATAATTTATTTACTTTTTGATCATTTGTATATGCAATTTTCCTACCTTAAAAATGTTTTGATTATGAAGAATAAGTTCTTCTGGCTTCTGGTTTTTATATAGTGTGATAACAAAGGTATAAAACTTTACTAGTACTAAAATAAAATAGAATATGAGTTACAAAAGAATGCTGCATTATACCTGACAGCTCTAATAAACTAGATAACATCTCATTTGCAACATGCAACAATTTAAACATTTTTGATTATTGCATATTTTATATTTTTAATATGCTATCAAGTATATCATTCTATATATAATATTTTTTGGCTAAACAAAGATGAAAATTATATACTTTTTTCTTCCAATTTTAAGAATTTTCCCCAAGAGTCTGCAATTTTTTGTGTGATGTGTTCCTCTTCCCTCCCTTTCTAAATGAGCTCCAAATTGGCTGTTCCCAAGAACAATCTTTTGTTACACCTAAAATCAAACCTCAAAACTCTTAAGTCTTGCCCTCAGACTGGCTCAATTTATGTGGGCTCTCTGTCCAGATAGGGCTCAATATCAGTTAGACTGTGGCCACCCCTGGCCTCAATTCAGTATTTTTATTTCCACTTCCTCCTCAATTTAATAACTTTACTAGAAGAAACTGCAAGCAGTGGTCTGAGGCACTATATATCCAAACCTTCTTTACCTTCAGGACACAGCTCTCCCTTTGTCAAACCTGCATAGCATACTAGACTTTACTGTTCCAAAATCTTCCTTGCAAAGAATCCTCTAGAACCTTCCAACCTACTGACACACCTGCTCTGCTTCTACCTTCTCCAATTTTGGTCCTTCACTCAACCAATCCCTTTTATGTCCATTTACATTCCAGAACTGATACTGTTTACACTAATTAACCTACCTTCTCCCATTCCCAATTGCCCCTCATCTTTCCCAACTCAGAACCCTCTCTTCTTAACTCCTTAACACTCTCTGTCACCCCTCCTCATTTATTCCTCCAAGGACTCTGTCTGCCACTCCATCCTCTCCAGCCATGCCCAGAAACATCCTCAATTATCTTTCATCTTCCCTGCTCCTCATACTCACTCCTGTACTCACAGCCATGTTTCTCATGAGAGAAGATTACATAGGGGAGAGAGCCTCTGGGGGAAGAACAGCTCAATTCCTCACTGGAAAGTTGGGACAGAGGGACTGAGGGATGCTGGGAAAACCCTGCTGCCAGATTCGTGTTTGATATGTTAAACAGCCACCTCAAGCCCTTTATCCCAGGGCATGAAATATAATAACATCTTTAAAGCTATAGCAAGATATATGAATCTAGATATAACCACTCTAGCTGAGTGTTGTGCCCAGAGCAGCTTGGCTACACTGCTGACACTTGGTTACATTGCTGCCTTGAAAGGCTCAATAGAGATCAGCTAGAAAGTAGGCCTAAATTTCAGTTTTACCCTAAGGCAACACATTGCTCCAGGAAAGACTACAAAATGTTCCAACCATTATAGATAGGATCACCCAGAACATACCCAGACCCTTTCACCAAGATACCCCAAATAAATGTCAGCCAATCATTGTTCTTGAACCATAGAAATCTACTCATCCTAAACTCTGCTATGATAAAAACCCACTCCAACTTAGTTCAAGACTCTCTGATCCCATATAGCTCATTGGGCACACCAAGGGTCCAAGCTTGAATAAAGGTACTTTGATTATTCATGTGGATTAGGATTCCTTGTTGATCTTTAGGGAATTCCATGATCTGGGCATAACAACGAGGCCACCCCTGTTTCTCCAAGTCCAGTTCATTATTCAATATACCCTTACCTCAGCCACAAACTCAGGCAGTTAGAAAGAGGCATAACTCAGAAAAGTAGCCATCCAGTGCCATAATATTCCCTGAAAGTGAAAGCCAGCATCTACCTTGAGAATGGGCATCTGCTGCTGTGCCCAAATTCTGAACCCCAAGATCACCAAGAGGTCCATTCTGATGCAAAAGCAACGATTCTTTTATTATTTAACTACTTAACTGCCTTAACCAGGGTCTTTCGTCTGTTCATTATGACAGGTGAAATGAGAAGGATCTGAAGAAACCAATATGTGAGGACTTTATTACGAGGAGCAAGGGGTCAACAGTCTCAGGATTGGTGCACTTCTAGGCTTGGACAACCTGTCCTTTGTTGATTGGTCAACTGATTGTTATGGACTATATGCCCTCCCAGGGCAGTTGCTAAGCTCTGCCTGTCATTGTTAGCACCACTTTTACCATAAAGCATGTCCAAAGCCCACCCACTAACTTCTGATTGGTTCCTTGCCACGTGGGAAGGTATCTGACCTCTTAGAGACTAGGGTAGCTCCTGTAAGTTCAGAAGGCCACAAACTAAACACCTGTGCTGAGTCAGAGGCCTTTGTTTTGCTAGGTCTTTTCTGCAGCCTGGCATGGCTGCTAAAGCAGGGAGCTGGGTGAGGGTCTGGTCCCTTCACTTGGAAGGAAAATTACATTATCTCATTTAAGGGAAAGCACTGCCCTCATTTCTTCTTAGGCAGCTGTTAAAACCATGTTTACACACAGAACTAGAAAAAGACCTTTACCTTTTTCATGTTAACTTAAATTCCAAGGAATACTAAATTGATGTTTACATTCCCAGTGTTACCAAGGAAACAGGAAGTTGAGTCTATAGCTTCAATAACCTGAGGCTACTGTAGCAAGGCCAGGCCTGAGAAAGTAAATCGCCAGGAATCATCATTTGACCTACACACCTATACCACACACACACACAAACACATACACACACACACACCACACACACACACACACACACACACACACACACACACACCAAAACAATAAATGTCATAAAAATTAAAAATGTGATTGTCTCTTAAAATGTCATTTTTCCTCTCCCTGAGTATGTCCCTTTTATCCACACATACTTTCAAGTAATTCACTATAAAATTACCTTCTATATGTAATATTCACTGGAACTATTTTTTTAATCACTAGTCATTACTATGCACATCACTTTCTGATACTCTTTTGAATTTCCTCATCAGTCATAGACTAATGAACAGAATAACAATTGATTTTATTTGATCATCCAAATTCACAGGACAAATGCTGAACACTATCAACTCCTCAAGAAATGGGGTTTGGACATTCACAGAGTGGAGACATCTGGGCACAATACATCTGGTTCCTCTTTGTCATTCTCTACAGATGGAAATTAAAGAACAAAGACATTGACTTTAACTCTCCTTTTTTAGTTTTTCAAAATCAAACTTTACTTTAAAGATTTATTAGTGAACTACTGTGTGTGAAGCAAAGAAGGCCCTGAGGGAATGTATACAAAGATGATCAAACCAATCCACTGGGTCAGGTTCAGAGAATCACTAGAATCTTCATTTAGTCAGGAATGGATGTTGGCAGACTATACAGAAAGCATGGAGTCCATTTCCTCCTCAGTCCTGAACTGTCCTACAGAGACCTATTGAGTCTACCTACGCCTCCTCCTTGTGTTAGACATAATAAATGAGCTGAGGTTATGGGCAATTGCAGAGTAGACAAGCACAAGCAACTGGATCTCAGCTCTTCAAATTGTGTGTCTGTTGGTTATTCAGTGTCTTTCATTTCTTTATTGCCATGTTGCCCTAGTCACTTTTACTGGACTGTGCTTTCCAACTCAGTTCTAGTGTTTATAAAATGTCTTCCTTTATCCCCTGGTAAGTTGGCATGATTTGTATTGTTCTGTTCTGTTTTTATTTTTCTTCTATTTTTTCTTTTTTCTTTTCTTTTTTTTTTTTTTACTTTTTTATTTGAATTAAAACAGGATTGTTTTACATGACAATCCCAGTTCCCTTTTCCCACATGTCCTCCCCTACCCCCCAACTTAAACCTTATCTGTCTCATATCTTTTCTGCTCCCCCTGGATGGTGAGGCCTTCCATAGGGTGTCATCAGTGTCTATTGTATCCTTTGGGATAGGGTCTGGGCCCAGCCCCATGTGTCTTGGCTCAGGGAGTATTCCTCTATATGGAATGGGCTCCCAAAGTCCACACCTATGCTAGGGATAAATACTGGGCTTCTACAGGAGGTCCCATAGATTTCTGAGGTTTCCTCACAGAAACCCATGTTCATGGGTCTGGATCAGTCCCATGCTGGTATTCCAGCTATTAGACTGTGAACAAGAGTTCCCAGATGTTTAGATCAGCTGTTTCTGTGGGTTTCACCAGCCTGGTCTGGACCTCTGTGCTCTTCACTGGTCCTTCTCTGCATCTGGGTTCCAGTTCAGATCGGTGATTAGTTATGGGTGTCTGCTTCTACTTCCACCAGCTGCTGGATGAAGGCTATAGGATGGCATATAAGTCAGTCATCAATCTCATAATGAGGGGTGGGCATTTAAGGTAGACTCTCCTCCATTGCTGGCATGGTTAGCTGGTATCATCTTTGTAGATCTCCAGACATTTCCCTAGTGCCTGATTTCTGTGTAAATAAAAAATGTTTCCCTCTAATATGATATCTCCATTCTTGTTATCATGTATTCTTCACCTGACTCTTACTTTCTGTTCCCTCATGTCGTCGGCATCCCTCTTCTTCTCCCCTTCTCATTCTCCTGGCTCCCTCCCCCCTCTTCCTGTGCTCCCAATTTTCTCAGCAGATCTTGAGCCTCTCTTCTCTGGGGGAACATTTATGTCTCTTTTAGGGACCTGTTGTTTATTAGCTTCTTTGGCAGTGTGGATTTTATGCTGATAATCCTTACTCTATGTCTAAAATCCACATATGAGTGAGTACATATCATGTTTGCCTTTATGTGATTGGGTTACCACGCTCAGAATGATTTCTTCTATATCCATCCATTTTCCTAAATATTTCAAGATTCCCTTGTTTTTTTTTTTCTGCTGAGTAGTACTCCATTATTAAATGCACCACATTTTCTCTATCCATTCTTCTGTTGAGGGGCATCTAGGCTGCTTCCACTTTCTAGCTATTACAAATAGTGCTGCTATGAACATCATTCAACATATTTCCTTGTTGTTTGAATGTGCTTCTTTTGGGTATATGCCTAAGAGTGGAATTGCTGGATCTTGTGGTAGACTGAGTCCCATTTTTTTGAGGAGTCACCATACTAATTTCCAAAGTGGCTGTACAAGTTGGCACTCCCACCAGCCATGGAGAAGTGTTCTCCTTTCTCCACATCCTTTCCAACATGAACTGTCATTGGTGTTTTTGAATTTGGCCATATGACAGGAGTAAGATGGTGTCTCAGAGTTGTTTTGATTTGCGTTTCCCTGATGGCTAAGGATGTTGAACACTTTCATATGTGTCTTTCAGACATTTTAGATTCCTCTATTGAGAATTGTCTATTTAGTTCTGTACCCCACTTTTTAATTGGGTTGTTTGGTGTTTTGGAGACTAGCTTCGTGATTCTTTGTATATTTTGGAGATCAAGTCTTCTGTCAGATGTGGGGTTGGTGAATATCTTTTCCCAGTCTGTTTGTGGCTCCAAAGCAAAACATGCAAATTTTGAGACGTTTCTGACCCACCAAAGAACACTCATAAGCCTCTTTTACAAATGTAGGCAATAATGTGAGGGTGTTTTACAAGAGCTGTGCCAAAATTGTACACATGATTTCAAACACATTTCAAATTCACCTGTCACCTCACTTCCAGATTGTTATTAACTAGAATTCACAAGGTAATTATGTATTAGGTAATATGTTCTCTATATAGTTTTTAATTGATACCTAATAAAGACTTTCTAATTTATTTGGTATTTAGAAATTTGAAAAAGCTTTTTTTTTTCCAAGACACAAAATCGATTATATATGGAAGAGAAACTAATAGGTGATTTTAGTAAGAATCATATTTATGATTCATTTAATCATGTTATCTTTTTAATTCAGAGATTATGACCACACTTCAGATTTAAAACATAAGGAGTAGTTCCTACCTACATTTATGATTTTTAAGTCACCAAAAGCAGAAAAAAGAAGAAAAGATTCTCTTTAATCCCAGCACTCAGGAGGCAGAGCAGGTGGATCTCTTGTGTGTTTGAGGCCAGCTTGATCTACAGAACAAGTACCAGGATAGGCTCCAAAGCTACACAGAGAAACCCTGTCTGAAAACAAAACAAAACAAAACAAAACAAAAATTCTCTACATTAGTCTAAGCTTTCATGTAATTTCAGTATATTTGTACAAAGATTAATTTTCAAAATCTATTCCAAATATTAGCATATAACAAAGAGAACAAACGGTACAGCTTTTGCACATGCAATTTAAAATTCAGAGAATAAATCACACATTAAGCACAATGAATGCAATTAGTGTTATAAAAGCCCGAAAATTGTGTGTCATAGAAAATAATAAAGAAACTTAACCTATATGGAGTTAGAACCAAATACACAAGAAACACACAAAGAAGAAAACCCAATTTGGTAGGATTAAAGGGAACAGTAAAGAAATTGGATATAAAATGAACCTAAAGTAGCATGGGAGGCAAAATCTTAGAGGACATTGTAACCCCTGTTGAAGGTTTTGAACTTTGCTATTAGAAAAAATATAATCATCCAAGGGCTTCATTATAAAGCACAACTGAGCTGGCACATATTTTTTTCAAAATACATGCTGACTATACCAAAAAAAAACAATGAACTAGGGTATTGTAAAACTAATATTCAGAGACCAATTAGAAAGTTATTATAATAGATTATACAATGATCCATTTTATCTAGTAGGTCCAGTTTTTAAATTGCAATATATTAAAGGAAATTAATTTAGTTAAGTAAAGACAATATAGTTGAAGTAAATACAACCAAGCAACACTCCTTTCATCATTGGTAGCAGTAAAATGGCCAGAAGTCCTGCAGAGAAAGGCTTTCTTTGTCAAGACAATTGATTTGAAAATTCTCCTTCAAAACAATCTGCTTTATTCGTGTTGAATTGCTGACTATGCTCAGTCACTGTCAAAATACTGAACAGGAAAATAAAATCCAGGAAATTCTCCTTTAGCATATCATAGAAACTGGACTCTCAAGCCTTATGAATGTGCAGAATTAGTATTTGTTTAGTTTTAATTCCCTATCATTTGTGGAGTAATATGCTCAACAAAGAAAGAAAAGCTTACATGAATCATTAAAACAAACAACCTTGGAGTTATATGGGTGCCACCTATTTTTTTTTCTTTTTTTAATTTAAATTAGAAACAAGCTTGTTTTACATGTCAATCCTATTTCCCTCTCCCTCTCCTCCTCACCTGGTCACCTCTGACTCCCAATCCCATCCCCTTTCAGCTCCCCAGGGAAGGTGAGGCCTTCCACAGGATCTTCAAAGTTTGACATATAATTTGGAGCAGGGCCTGGGCCCACCCCCATGTGTCTGGCCTAAGAGAGTATCCCTTTTTGTGGAGTGGGCACCCAAAGTCCATTTCTGTACTAGGGATAAATACTGATTTACTACAAGAGGACCCATAAATTAATTGTTTCTTTTCAAATTTATATTCCCTTATGAATAATGAGTTTAGTACTGCCTACTATCTTTTCACCTTCTCATCTGTTTATTTGTTTACTCATTTATTTATTCTCTCATTTATTACAGGCTGACTGCAGTTTCCCCTCCTTCCTCTCCTCCCTGGCACCTCCTCCTTCTCTGGATCCCCTTTTCCTGCTTCCCTTCAGAAAATAGGAGGTCTCCCAGGGATAGCAATCAAACATGGCATAAGAAGTTAAAATAAGATGAGAGACACAAACCCTCATATCAAGACTGGATAAGGCAAGCCAGTAGGAGGAAAAATGTCCCAAAAGCAGGTAGAAGAGTCAGAAACAGCCCCAGATCCCACTTCTTGGAATCCCACAAGAGCACAAAGATACACAGCCATACTGTCTAATATTTTAAAACTTGAATTTTTTTAAAACTTTCAAAATTTTTCAGTGCAATTCATCATGCTATCTAGTGAATGTCTTATCTCTATAATTGTAACAAAAGTATGTATTCTTTATTTTCTATTTATTTTATTTAGATTATTCTTCTGAAGTCTTTTAGTAATTTGTTTCCTACATAATGTATTTCAATTATTCTACTGGAGTATTTACATGACTTCATTGTGAAACTGATTTGCAAGGATTCACTTATTCATCTGTAGAAGAAATGTTGCAGGTTTGATTCTGACAATCTACTGCCTGAGTGTTTGACCTTAGTTGCTAAGATTATCCTATATATCCTGGGTACATTTTAAAAGTATATCAGCTTCTCATCCTTTGCTGTTATAAGCCTGGTCCAACCTTAAGCACTCCTAAATTATTTCTCCTATTAAAACCCTTGTTTCAAACTCATAAAACTCTGTATTAAAAACACAAATAATATCATTTTTAAATTGGACCTAAGATACAATTAGATGGGTTAGGGAAAATATTATAGGTAAACATGTTAATAATGCCCTCTCAACAAAAGCTGCACATGTAAATTAGCCAAATATATTTAAAAGTTTTAATTGAGAATTATTTTTAAGCCATTTTTACTATTTTAAGAAAACCCAGTAGGCTAAATTTAAAGGGTTAGAAATAAGGATTGAAGGCTTTGAAAAGCTTTGACAATGTTTCCTGCCAAGACTGTTACCTAGATTTCCTTCAAATGTGGCACCTTGCACATAGCATCCTTTGATGAGAAGTAGTGTTTCTTCCTCACATGGCAGTAAAGTGGGAGGGCAAAAAGGAGCCAGCAGTCTCCCTCCATGAATTCTTGTATAATGGCCCTAATTTATGAGAAAGCCTCCATGACCTGATTACCTTTTAAGTACCGCCCTGTCTGAATATTATCATGGGGATTACAGAGGCCATATTCAAGTCCCACCCTTCTGTTCCCTGCCAGCCTTCAGCCTTCTGCACAGTTAGACATATACTCTACCTCTCTGAGGCAGCAGCAAAGCCCCATCCTGAAGCAGGGTGACCAAGCCCTCAACAGCTGATCCCTCCTTGATCTGGACTTCTCAGCCTGGAAAACACTAAGGGTGTGTTTCTCTTCTGATTGTCTGTGATATTTTGTGATAATAGTACAAGCAGACTAATATAACATCTGCCTCTATAAATAAACATTTTTAATTTTATCATTTAAATTAATGTGGAAAACATTTGCAGTAAAATAGTTATCAAAATTATTTCAAAATGAGAAGAACCATTTTTATGCTAGACAATAAAAATTTGCTAATGTTAAGCAATCATATAAAATATTGATTTTACCAATATACATTGGAAGGAACAGGAAAATATATCTCATGGAAATTTAATTCAATTTTCCATCCCAAAATTAAAATAAATTGTATCTTTTGAAATAGCATGACAGATAACATAATTATTTCCTTAGTTGTTTCTCAGATTTAAGTAAGGTTTTCTCTGCTCTACTTATTTTTTACTCTGTTTCAGATTTTAAAATTATGTAAGAGGAACTGTAGATGAATTTAAAAGTCTGAGACTAAGAGTGTGTTTTAAGAAATTCTTGTGATACATCTGAATTTTAGCATCTCTTGGCTCCATGAAGTAACCCTGTATAGAACATAAGTCCTACATCAATCTGTGACCAAATTTGAAATTGTTTTGTAACCAGTGAAATAATAATAAATCACCCCCTGTGCATACATGTACACACCTACTTCATCTTATGCTCAAGAGTTTCAAAACATCATTAATTAAGTAGTGGAATTGGTACTATGTTTTAACAATTTCCCATTCTTTGTTTTTCTGTTCTTAGATGTAGGTATGTATTTTCATGGCTGAGTGCCTTGTTAAAGTATATCTGACAAATCCATAGTCTGAATAAGTTTACACTGAGAATGCAGAAATTCTCGGATGCCTGTTTTTGACAAGAGTGTTGAAATGTGTACTCAGTTACTCTTTTACTTGTTAATTTCCCTTTTCATATTCCCTTATTCCTTATGTGGTTTTTCGGTCAATAGGTCGTACCTGATTTATTATTTTATCTACCCTTTATTTCTGTAATCCAACTTTATATAATCATTAAGAAATGCAGAAGAGATGTTAGATTATTCTACAATGTCAATCTTCCCCATATTATTTTGCTAGTGCAATTCTATGTAAGTGTTGATTGTGTGATACCTCTCCTTCTAGCTGACCAGTGTTTCCAAGTACTATAAAAAAGGTGAATTTCCATATTGTATTCACAAAACACTGATTTTACTACACTTCCTTTATTTTCTCTAGCATAGTATTAAAAAATAAAGATGTTAAAGAAGTGCTGTCTGGGATGCCATCACAGGACTGATCCAGACCCCTGAAAGTTTATGTCAACAAGTAGGCCTCAGCACCCTATGAGGCCTCTGGTAGTGAGTGGATCAGTATTTTTCCCTGGTGTAAGCAGGTACTCTGACAGCAAAACAAAACAAAAAATACAAAACAAATATAGTTCTTGAAGTTCCTGGTAAAGTAGAGGTTCCTGCCAGCCCATACCCCTTTTCAGTGTCCCATGAAAGACAGAAATCTCAAAATGATGGCATCACTCTATTGTAGTAGTTTTTCATTTGAGCAGATAAGCCATTATTCTCCAGTATAAAATTGCAAGTTATAGAAATGACACATGCCAAGGTATTTGTTGGCTCTCTACATCACTCTTACAGATATTAGGTTTCTATTTCAACCTTACAGATATTGGGTTACACCTTTACAGATATCAGATATCTACTTCATTCCTTTCATTGATAGTCATCAAATACTAGTCTAGAATACTAACTCTTGAAATTCTCATTTGTGTTAAGTACTAGTCTAGAATACTAACTCTTGAAATTCTCATTTGTGTTAAGACACAGTCAGGTTATAAAATTCCCTTTTCAAAAAATTGTAAAAGGAATTTCATAGGATTCAATAATCACCTCTTCTCTTGTTTCATTGTAGCTATGCTTTATTGATTCCATCATGCATGGATTTCAGTACAGATTTATATTCTGAATCTAAAGGCATTTATTCAAAAACTATTGAGATTCAGAAGACAAATACAACATGTTTTCTTTCTGATGCAAGTTCTAGATTACTGTGCACACACACACACACACACACACACACACACACACACAGAGGGAGAGAGAGAGAGAGAGAGAGAGAGAGAGAGAGAGAGAGAGAGAGAGAGAGAGAGAGGAAAAGGACTGTAAGAGGAAAGGAAAATATCTTAAAGGAGAGAGGATAAGAAAAAGATAGTGTCATTAAAGACATATTACTTCAAGGTATAAGGGAGCACTTTTAGAGATAATGAAGGCATTCAACAAAATGAACATAGGGAACAGGGGTTAGGACAGTTGGGAGAGATGAATAAAAGCAAAGTATGAGAACACAATGGCATATATGTATCACAATTCATCACTTTGTAGGATAACTCTGAAGACAGAATTTCTGTGCCACCTGTTCCCTCAGCTGTTTAGTCCCAAATAAGTACACAGAGGCTTATATTAATTATAACCTGTTTGACCAATGGCTCAGGATTCTTATTGGTTAGCTCTTTCTTAATTATTAACGCATTTCTACTAAACTATGTATTGCCGTGTGTCTGGGGCTTGCCCATAATGCTCCAAAATGTTACTCCTTCAGCAGCTACATGGTATCTCTCTTGTGGCTGTTTCCTTGCCTTTTCTCTTTCCCAGAATTCTCCTAGCATATAGCAGCCCTGCCTATAGTTCCTGTCTGGCTAATGGCTATTCAGCATTTATTCATCAACCAATAGGAGAAACTTATATTCACAGCATACAGGAGGACATCCCCCATGATCTCCTCTTTTCTGTCTACATAAAAAGGTTTTAACTTTAACATAATAAAGGTTATTACATGAGAAACTTTAAGGGTGATGTTAGCATGGGGTTGGAGAGATTACTCAGCAACTAAGGACACTCCTAGCACATTGACAGGACTGAGTTCAGTTCCAAGCATGAATACTGGGCAGCTGACAACTGCCTGTAATTCTAACTCCAGTGGATCTGACATCCCTTTCTGGCATTTGGAGGCACACACACACACACATACACATGAATACACACACACACACACACACACACACACACACACACACACACACAAACACACAAACACACATACATACATAAAAGTAGAAATGTATTTTAAAATGGAGTAAGCAATTTTCTTGACCTCATTTAATTCAGCACAAGACAGTGTTGTTCATGGGATGTGGACTGAAAGATGAAATACTGTCAAGAACAGAAGCCCCGATACAGCCTGATTCCATACTGATTTAAATTTCAGTAAGAGCCATTTATATTCTAACACAAATAACATTCACCAAGATGTAAAACTAAAATGACACATTCAAATTTACTATAACTAAATTTTGACAACTTGCTAACTACTGAAGAAAAAACAATTATTAGAAACTGAAAACAAACTAAAGAATAAAATACGGAATGAATGGTATAAAGCTTCTAATTGTGTAAATGCAGGTTTACAAGTTTATTTTGCAGGCTATTAGATTAGAGGGTAGAAATGATCTAATTTTCTACACAATTACTTACAGAACAAAGAAATGCCCTTCCTTTGAAATGACATTTTGCTCAGTGTTTACTCTTTTCACACTTTACATAAACCCTTACTTTCATAGCATTCCACACAGAGCTGTAGATTGATTAGCATAAGCACAGGTTCAGGTTACAAAGATTCCTAAAAATAGAAACTGAACACCCATTATTTTACTGTAAAACCACACAGTAGCCTGTGTCTGGATTTTAAGATCCAACTTCCCTTGACCCATACAGGGGTGCATTGCTTAGATCTGGCAAAATCATTGAATTTATGCTGCTCTTCAAATTTTAAGACAGCATACAAAGGTAGGAACAGAGTTCAAAACTAATGCGAAAACAGGAACCTGAGACTTGAGCACGATTTACAGTTGAGCACAAAATTCATTGAAACAAAGTCAAGTTTTCCACAGTATCATTGAGAGAATCACTGAGTGTTAATCAGCTTATAATATAATCCATTTGCTCCAAGAGTTATTTTGAAGGCTCACTGTGTGTCTAATGTTAATTTAAGAGCTGTGTAACTCATGGAATCTTCTTGTGAGCTCATAGAGCATATCCTATTAGGAATCTGTCTATATAAATTAGGAAATGGGTGTATGGCAATATTATGTAACCTTTGCAGCTAATAAAATACAGAGTCTGGCTTTTGTCAGAGGTCGTTTAACTGCAAAGAGCTCAAGGTAATAATATCCCACACAGACTCATTTAATTAGTGCCTTCTGAAGATCATTACTATCTGAAGCAAATTTGCCAAACCCTTTGTATCATAATGAACATCTGCTAAATAAGCATCAACACAACCCTATGCTGTGGACAAATTTTAACAATAAGTACAGTAACTTGCTCGTACTCCTTTGAGCACTAAGTAGTCAATGCCTTGGTCTGACTGACTCCAAAGTTCCCAAAAGGAATATATGACATCACCTGTGTGTGTGACTATATTGTAAGATAGATGTATTAAGTGGAGAAATCACAGCTATTTTCCCACACCTAAATACTTGTTTGCACTTCAAACGATCAAACAGTGTTTTGCACAATAAAAGGAAAATATAAAATGAAGGAAAATAAAATATTCAAACTCCCATACTGATAGCAAGCCCTCAGGAATTTTGAGACCTCCTCTGACCTGTGTGAGTCTGTGTAGCAGGAAGAAGGGTTCTGGGAGTCCATTCAAACATCCAGGCAAAACTGCTTGTGTATAAAAATTTCAAAAGAGAATACAAAAGGGCAAAAGTAAAAACATTAAAAATATATATGTCAACCAAAACTCTACTACATTCTTCTGAATGCAAAGAATACTAAATATGTGTCTCTGTGTGGTCAGCAGTGATTTCACACAATGGGGAGGGAAGTCATCATGTGGGTTGATGACACCATACCAAGAGAGTCTCATCTCCCCATTACTTTTGCCTTGCATTCTGCAGTTTCAGTGACACCAATTTAGTTCCCAGTATATAAATGTTTTGTACTGGATCATTATTTTGATTATTTTCATATTAATGAAATCAAAATATAAACTCTAGTGCATAAATTAATTAGACAGTCAACTCAAAGATAAAGACTGATTATAAAAGAAATGACATTGTTAACTTTAAATCTTGGAAATGAAATGGTACACAAATAGTTGCTAATACAGCTATAATATGAAGTTGACTTGGGGAGATGACTGTTTTCTAAAATAATGCCTGTCTGTTCAATACATATGCTTATTTCAGTTTCTACACAGAGATTTATCCTATAATCCATTTCCCAGTAACTCCCCCTGAACAAGGGAGAAACAGAATCTCTCTTGCTCTGTGTCTTACAAGTTTTTATTGGTGTTAATTTCATTCCCAATCACTCTGGTTTCAAGGTAAGTAGCTCTGATACTTGAATATCTAGCTACGTTTCCTAAAACACACATTGTAAATCAATGGCCCTCTCTTCTACAAACAATAGAAAACAGATAAACCAAGAGGTCTCATTCTTTAGAACAAAATGTTTACAGAGAACCAAGATTCTGGCTTGTTATAGCATTGAACTAGGATATAGAGTTTATCTTTCATAAAAAAAAACACAAGAAAATGGGATTAATATACCATGCCCTTCTATTCTTTATTCCTGTAGCCAACAAAATAATAAAAAACTTGAATTTGCCAAGGAATTACACACAACAAAATTATTTTAATATTTCTTGAACAAAATAATTGAAATAATGTGTTACAAAGACTCATCTATGGAAGTATGTAATCTATTAAATGGATTTAAGATATGATGAGAATATATAAAAATAATCTGTCATTGTAAAAAAAAAGGGGGACATTTATCAGTTCCTATCATTCTGCACTTTTAGGATGCATTTAGAATTGATAATCAGGTAATACTTTGATTTTAGAAATTGGCTTCCTCATTTATTTAAAAAATTATCAGTTAAGTTTGTTATTTGAAATTTTCTTTTACTGAAGATACCACACACTTCGGTCAGAGAACATGGAGATGTCAAGTTGGTATTGGCCAGGAGGCTTCGTACCTGGTGAATAGCTTTGATAATACCTGGAGATTCTGTGCACGGTGCTGGTTGGGGGAATCACAAAAAAATCTCAATCCAGTGTGTCCTCCTGTGAACAATAATGTTCAACATGGCAATATAAAACTATAAGTGCAATAGTGGAATAAAAGTCATGAGCGTGTCTTAGATAGGGTTTCTATCACTGTGAAGAGACACCACAACCATGGAAACTCTTATAAAGAAAACATTTAATTGGGGTGGCTTATATTTTCAGAAGCTTAGTCAATTATCATCATGGTGCAACATAGTGGCATGCAGGAAGACATATGCAGAAGAAGTAGTCAAATGTCCTATATCTTGCATACAGGCAACAGGAAATGGTCTCAGACACTGGCCATAAGACCTTAAAGCCCACATATGAGACCTTAAATTCCACCTCCACAGTGATACCCTTCCTCCAATAAGGTCATACCTACTCTCACAAAGCCACACTTACCAACATTGTTGCAAAAAGAACAATTGTCAGTGGAGTTCTCTAGCATAAATAAGACATTTATATCAATTCCTCCCACCAAGGCTTAGGGACCATCTTGGAAGATGATGTGAAATGATTCTAAGAGCAAGAGGTTGGAGAAAACTAGGTCAAAACTTTGCTTTCTGGCCATTAGAAGACTACCATACACTCATGACTTTATGGTTGCCTGCATAAGACCTATACAAAATTCAGCCAGGAAATATTCTACCATGGAAAATGTTGAGTTCCACACTTCCACATCTTTAACCAAGGAGCTACAGACAGTTGATGCCTTCTGTGGAAGGAACAGTCAGTTTGCTTTAAGGGTGCAGCTCCTGGAAGTCAAATGCGTTCCAGTGGAGGGGCCCTACCCATGCCTGTTTGGGCAGCACAAACCAACTCAATGTGTTATTAAACATAAAAGATCCACAAAATTCTACCATAAATCACTTAAAATTGGTCAACAGTTTCAACAACATGAGAATGTACTGAATCAGTTTACAGAAATCAATAGCTTGTTTATCTAAGCACCAATAACAGAGAAAGTAATCATAGAGACAATTCCATTAACAATACCTTCAAAGAAAACAAGATAACCAGAATTTAACCTAACATAGAAGGTGAAAGACCTCTATAATGAAAACTTTTAATGTCTGAAGAAAGTGATAAAAAACACTCATAGATTGGTAGAATTAATATTGTGAAAAATGCCCATTTACAGATTCAATGTAATCCCAGTTAAAGTTTCTATCTCATTCTTCACAAAAATATATTAAAAATTTCTTAAAATATAAATGAGACAACAAAACAATCCTGAGCAAAAAGAACAATGTTAAAGGAATACCACTCAACCTATACCAAAGATGCCAAAAAAGTACTCTGCAGAAGCAGCAGCATCTTCAACAAATGGTGTTAAGAAACCTGGAAGTCCTAATGTGGAATACTGAAATTAGACCTGTATCTATCACCATGCACAAGAAGTAACTCAAAATGAACCAAAGACCTGTGAAACTTAAATGCTGAAACTGCTCAAAGAAAAGATAGCCAGTGTACTTATGATATCTGTGTAGGAAAGGACTTTCTGAACAAGACTCCATTTGCTTAAGAATTAAAACTGAAAATTTACAAATGAGAATTCATGAAACCAAAAGCTTATGCCCAGCTACACAATCAATTGAGTGAAGAAGTCTATAGAATTGGAGACAATATTTGCCAGCTATCCATCTGACAGAGGACTAGTATCCAGAATATATAAAGATTAAAAAAAATAAAACACAAATACTTGGACCAGGACACAGGCTTCTCCACTAGAATAGGAAGAAGGCAGCCACAGGTAGATGGCACTTGGAAATTCAGTGGGCCTTCCCATGTCACTTTACCCATGGTATTTACTATTTTAACATTTCAAGGATGGAGCAGAAGCATCAAAACAATGATTAACCCAAAGGCAAGCCCCCTGAGTATGATGAAAAAGGTTGCCTAATGTTTTGAAAAACTACCACATCTTATGCTTCCATTGTGTGCTCCCCTTTCAGAGACTGAGGCTTTAAAGAAAGGCACAGTTGCTTGCCTATCCCTAGGTGAACTGCCTCATTCCTGTCTGTGATTTCTGAGTCTTTTGTTTTCTTCTTTCAGATATGCCCCTGAGGACACCTGTGTTCCCCTGCCGCATTCAGGAATACCCACAGGAAGACAAGAGTTTCCGTGTCACTTCAGAGAACGGGTGAATCTGAGATGTACCCAGGGCCTATAAGACAGGGATCTTTAATGTGCATTGTTTAGAACATCCATGGTTCCTGAGCTTTGGAAGCAAGATGCAGCATCGAGCCATGAGGGTTGGGCAGATGATTGAAACAGTCTTACCATAGAAAAGTCACCACCATGGTCCAGTGAATACTACTTTGTTTTAGTTCACGAGTTCTCTTGAAGTTCACAAGTTCTCTTGAAGAATCCAAGAACCGCCTCTATCTCTCAGGTCTCAATTCTGCTCCAGATTTCGAACTCATCCAAGATCGTGAAAGACATACAAAATTAATATCAGTTTGAACTGAACTGACAGAATTTCTGAGTTAGAAGGTAGTGTTTGTGTTTCTGTTTGCTTGCTTTTTCCTGTTAGCTTTTTGCAGCCAATGATGTCGAAAGGTGTTTACACTTAGGGATGATTAGTGAGTGGTCAGCGGTGTACTCAAGTGATTTACTTCTCTTTTCTTATCTTCATTGCTCTTGTCCACAATTTATCACTCTGCATGCTACAATATGGCTCAGAAATCAGTCCATACCTCTTGAATGTCAAACTGCAGTTTTTCTCTGCAAATTACATCTGAAAGGTCCCTTGGGTTAACTAGAGCATACAAAAAGGAGAGACACTCTACAAGGGCTTGTTTCTGTTGACATTAAAATAGTCGGTCACACTATATCTAGAAAGTTCTTGTGGAAATGGCAGTCTGATATATTTCTTCAGAGAGCAAAACAATTACAGATAAGCAATTTTCTTCCCCCACAAGACCTGTAAAGTGCTTTCCTTCTGTCACCTTTCAATATTTTATAGTGTGGTGAGTAACTACACCTTTTCTATCCAATTAGGGGAGCCATCAACAAGTCAAAGAGTAAATAGCTAACCAGTCAAGTAAAAAATATATGTGAGTGCACAGCCACAACCACTGTTTTTCAAAACTGATCGTATGTGCAAGCAGCAAGAAATAAACTTTCAACAAATGTGAAGGGAATCATAATGATATAATTACTTCCCTTGCATCTTGGGTTTACTTACTGGAAATCATTTTGACAAGATTTGAAATGAGGAACTTTCTAAGGTGGAAATCCTAATAGGAGGTGAAACAAATTGAAGAGAGATCTTAAAGCCACAAACTGTGAGACCTTAATTTATTGTTTTCCAGTTCTGTGCTGCTGGGTTCTTATGGTAGAAAATTTATAACATGCTATAAGCATAAATAATGTGAAATGTTAAGATAAAAAGGACAGATATGTGTGAGGTTTAGGTTTCTAGAGGCACATGTGGGTGGCAGGCAGCAGCCCACAATCATGGGGAAGTTATCAAGCTGAGACTTCTCTGGGGATTTAGAATCGTGGTCCTGTACAAATTCAGAAAGGAAGTCAAGCTCAGCTGACCACATTTGTCAAGATGGTTCTATTCTCCACTCCTTGGCTCATCTTAAATATTTTCTTTCTTCTGTAATTATACTCATCTCCATCCACCAATGGCATGGGCAACTCCAGAGTGTTTCACAGGTTCATTATGTATAACTTAGAGATTTTTGTTGAAAGTAATTATGATGTGGTCAATAGTCAAATTAAGCAATTTAAATTTAGGTTGATTTATTTTTATAAATTTTATCTCTCCTTCCTCCTTCCATCCCTCCCTCCCCCTCTGTCTCCTTCTCTCTGTGTATATGTGTGTGTGCCACACAAGTGTGTGAATGTTTGAATACCAGGTGTGTGTAGAAACCAGAATAGGGTTATTGGAATTTTTGGAGCTGGAGTTACAGACAGTCGTGATCTACCTGATGTGGATGCTGGGAACTGAACTCAATGCCCTGGAAGCAAGAAGTGCCTTTAATGGCTGAGCCCTATTTCTAGCCCTACAGAACATTTTGAATATTTTTTTACTGATAAATAAGTCCCTAATGTTTAGATTAGTATCTAGCATATTGGAGATATACAGTTAATATGTGCCAAATGAATGAAAAAATATAATTATTAAATAAATATTTATGTGTAGATTATCTGATTTGGTACAGAAATGCTGGTGGTTGGTTATATTCATTGAACTAGAAATTTTGGTACAATGCTGATGGCAGTTTGAAAACAAGACAACTTTTGCATCAGGTTCCTTGGAGCCCTCTTACTCTCTATTTTCCATAAGCTTCGTTATCAGTGTCTTTATTATCACAGTAAATGGTAAAATGCCCTTAACCTTAATGCTACCTCAGTCTGACTCAACAGTACCAGGTCTTCTTCCAAACTATGAGCCCCTGACCCCTCTTCTTAGACCATATCCTCGGTAACTGTAAATTCTTTCTCTGCCCCTGAAATGAAACTTTTGACCCAGGCTCTTTGCTGGTTTGCTGTGCAACAATAGCTTTCCAGGGGACCTAGGTATTATCTCTTTATAAATAACCATCCAAAAGGACACATATATCCCTCTGTTTGTGTCCTAATCACATTGCCCAGTCCCTCTAAAGACCTCCAGCTCTTCCCCACTATTCAGTTTCCCCTTCTGCAAGAGCCTTGGCTCTCAATTCAGTTGGACAGAGTTTTTTGCCTGTTTAATTTTGCCAAAACCCTTTTTCTCTGATATAATGTGGAAATAAATTGTGTATTTTGATTAAGTTGTTCAGATCCCATTCTCTTGCTTGAGAGAAAAAGATTACTAACTGAAACAAAAAGAGACAAAGAATTTTAACCAAAAAGTATGTAACCTCACAGAAAATGAAACTGAAAATGTGGAATCCAAGAAACTCTAAAAAGTAACAGAAGAAGGAAGCCATGTAGACAGTCTCTTTATTGCATAGACTTTTAAAATTGAATGTTTCCATACTTTTATTACTATGTTCCTTGTAAACAAGTACTTTCAGGTTTTCATTCTGCATCACTGTTCTCCAGAATTTTTGTTGACTCAATTCTGTTCATGTGTCAGTTGAACTTAGAGCAGTGGCCACTGATGCTCTTACTCCATGAGTTAAATATGTCTTTATCCTTCTCATTATTGCTGATTTACCCCATGTTTCTTTAGTTTAATTTGTGAAAGAAAAAGACACATTCCTTCTTGGCCAATACTAGACTGGTTTCCCTTAATTCAAGTTCTTACACTGCCCTCAAATTAAATTACATATTAATAGAGTTAAGACTCATTAAAATGAAGGCTGGCAGAGCCAGAGAGAATGGGGACACTATGAAAAGGAGTCAGAGCATACCCTGGTTTTACAGAAATATACATCTTTCTGTGCCCACAATAACAAATGTGTATCTTAGTGTGGCACTCCTATCAGTTCTAGATATGAATAAAATGAAAATGGGACCTCTATATTTCTGATTATCAGTGTTTAGGCTGTGAATAGGAATACAATAAAATATTCTGTTAAGACACTCCAGGAGGACTTCACTGTACAACAAATAATTGCCAGTTTCCTTTTAATGTCATGCAAAGCCACTGAGAGATTTGAAGTAGAGGGTAACATGATTACTATTTTGAATGTTTGACTTTGATTTTAAATATCTACAGCCAATCTTTACAAAATAAAAGAAAATAGGATTAATAGAAAGTGTAAATAGACTTAGTAACAGGCTACTTCTCGTGACCAGGAGACAAATGGCAGCATTTTAAACTGTGACCATCATAGTAATACATAATGGAAAATCTCCAGACAAGAATCCTGAATTGCTGCAAATGTGCACAGTGAGACTTACTAATGGTGTAAGAAGAAGGATGAAGAAGAAGGATGGACTTCTTTCAGACCTTGCTGAGAAAAAGGAGAGAGAAGGACTAGTGCTGCTTATCACAGCACAAAACCTACACTGTAGCACAGACCAGGAAAACAATGAGCTTTGTGGTCAGCATTAAGACATTTAAATCTACAGGCCTCAAAAAAATGATTAAGCAACAGAAACAACATTGAAAATTTCAAAATTCGAAACGAATGACATTGAAAATATGACTTTGAAGTATCCATTTCACTGATGTTTATATGCAAATTCCATATCAATTATAGCTCTAGAAGAGTAAAGTTATATAAAAATATGCAAATAAGAAAGCAGTTATAATAATAGATTACTGAATTAATATTTTAAAATTGTCTACAGTAATTTGTTACTTACAAATATATTAGAATGATACTTGGAAAAAAATCTCATCATGATAGTTATAAAATTGACAGTGAGCATTAGGCACTTTTAGATTTTAGCTACACAAGATCTAAATAGAATTGCAATATATTCAGTTACAGCACTATGCTTTCCAATACAAAGGCACTAAATAATTACTTCAGCATAATAAACCTAAACTAGAAGTTATATAAATGATAAGGAGGCTGAGATAACAAAAGCAAAAAACAAAATATGATGAGCTAGATTTCTAATACATTAAACATATAACTATGCCATTTTTCAAAATGATTGAATTGGATATAAAGTCTGATCCCTAAAAAACTAGAATGGAATGAATACGGGAAAAGAAATAAACCTGGAGAAACCAGAAATCCTTAAACATGTATATACCATTCTGTTCAATGTTTCAGAAGATATAATGCCCTTTGACTCCTCAATTTAAATGTTCACATGAACAGTTAGTCCTCTTCATGGCCTCTGTTCTGCATGTGCAAATTCTAACAGCGCTGAGTCAAAAATACACAGCATATAAAGCAATGGGTTTAGTTAAGACATATTCCTGCATAAACATCATTCTACTTGGTTTTTATTCCTTCTGATTTACCCACTGATTTCCTCCAACCTACCTGCTCCCTTCTTGTTGTTTTCTCTCCCACAAAGGTCATCCCTTCT